>NC_091691.1:50055757-50358787 GCF_041296265.1 Equus caballus
TACTTGCCATGGGACAATTGTCGTGATATAAAAGGCAACCTGACCCTCCATGTTCCTTTGTGAAGGGGGCTGCACACTGTCTCATTGTGAGATAGTTGTAAAAGGGGTCCAGACAGGCCGTGTTCGATCCATGTTACAGGTTTCTGACTTGATCTGTTGAAGGCCCAAGTATGATTGTCACTCAAAAGATGTCCATGAGGTCCCTAATCCAGCACCTTGGCCCCAAAGATGTTGCCCCGCCTTGGATATGCTGTATGGCAAGGGGACAACTGTACTGAGTAACGTTTGTAACGCCAATCAGTTTTTGGATGGCAAATTGGGATGGAAGGAACTTGTGTGACATTACTTTTGTCTTCGTAAGATGTTGATATAGCAGTAATGTATGTCACATTGGCTGCCTGTTGTCCTTTCTTAGGTTGGTAATACAAATACATTTGTTCCTGAAAGGTGACACATGTTGTGCTTTTGTTTTGATAAACCATACAAAAAGGTAAATTGTTAGCATACATCACCAGAGGTTCTTCTCCCTTTTGGTGCAGGCCTGTATGCTGTTGTGGGGGTACCCTGGTTCCTCCTGTCCGATCAGAATCGTTAGAGGACAAAGCGGGATTGGCATGCCACCAAGCAACCGGAGTAAAGAGAGGAGGATTAGGAATAAAGGCCCAATATGTGAGATTCTCATGCTCTGAAATCACCTCAACATGCACTAGAGAAGAAAAGAGGAAAAAGAAAAAACTGATTTACTTATCCGTTTGTCCATTTTCCGGTTATTCCAGAGCAGGCCATGTGCGTTTTAATGGAATGCAGTCAATGCCTTTATGTCAAAACACAAAGAGCTCCTCTCTTCCCACATTTAACCATAAAAGGGCCCTCCCAGATATCCATATAAGGACGTTTTAATCCACACTTTGCCAAGATTTTGTGTCAAAACAGATGTGTATAATGCTGGCCTTTGTTGGGCCATATAATTCTGAGTTTGACCCATATATCTTTCTGCAGCTGATGTGCCATCCTCTGCTAGATTCAAAAAATTTAAAGTAAATAAGGTGTGATTGAGAATACCTTGCAGATCATTCTTATAATACTCATTTCCCCCTTTCATTTTTTGTAAAGCAGCCTTTAGCATTCTATGACATCGCTCAATAATAGCTTGTCCCGTAGAATTATAGGGGATGCCAGTTTTATGGATGAAAGTTTAAAACGGAGGGCAAAAGTGGGACAGCATTAGCTACATAAGCGGGATCCGTAAGAATATTAAAAGGAACAGAAGGAAAGGTGCACAGGGCTAGATACACAGCTGCCAATTCTGCAATTTGAGTAGTTGAATGTCCGTGAGAGACTTTGGTCTGCCAGTCATTATTAGCAAACCAAGCTATACCGGTTTTTCCGGAGCCGTCAGTGAAGCGGAGTTTGTGTACAAAAACGAAAGAGTGGATGGGACAGGGATTTAAAAGAAATCTCATCTATATAAGATTGCAAAGTCACTTGTATTTGTGAATTGATCATCATAACATGATCAAATTGAGAAGATGTGCAAGGTAAAAAAAATGGTCTGAGGGTCAGCGCCTCGCAATTGTAAATACCGTAAACGTCCCCTTTGAATAACCTCCGCTATTCCATCAAAACGTGTATAGAGTACCTTAGCTGGTGTGTGGGGCAAGTATATCCACTCCAAGCATTTTATAATCTTGCCCGCTTTTTGAAAGACGATACCAGTAGGACTCTTAGGTGTGTTTATCACATAAAGGAATAAGGGAATTTCCGGATCAAAGCAATTTAAAAATTGGGAGGTTAGAACCTTGTTTACTAGGCTTAGTTCTTGTTTTGCCTCAGGGGTAAGAGTGTGTGTAGAAGACGGGGAGGAGTCACCATGTAGCAGCAAGGAAAACAAGTGACTCAGAGAATTTGTTGGGATGCCAAGAAAAGGACGTATCCAATTGATATTTCCTAAAAGCTGTTGCAATGTAACTAATGTTAAAGTATTGGGTATGGAAATAGAGGGAATGCATGGCTTTACCAGGTGTCTATCAATCATCAATCCTAGAAATTTCCAGGGGGAGGTAAACTGTACCTTATCTTGTGCCACAAGCAGGCCTTTACCTTTTAGCAATTCAGTTAATTGTTGGTATGCTGTTAATGATAAATTTTTAGTTGGCGCTGCTAATAAAATATCATCCATATAACGGTAAAGTTGTATAGTAGGGTATTTGCTTCGAAAAGTTAATAACACATCTCCTACTAATTGTTGGCATATGGTAGGACTGTTTTTCATGCCCTGAGGCAAGACCTTTCACTGATATCTCTGGGGGACCTCTTGATTGTTATAAACTGGGACAGTGAATGTGAACTTTTCCCTATCAGCGGGGCACAAAGGTAAAGAAAAGAAACAGTCTTTAATGTCAATAACAACAATTTCCCAATTCTCAGGTATTAAAGAAGGGTTTGGCAATCCCTTCTGTAAAGCCCCCATAGGTTGCATGACAGCATTAATTGCCCTCAAGTCCTGGAGTAATCTCCATTTTCCAGATTTCTTTTTTTATCACACATACTGGGGTGTTCCAGGGAAGAGTTGAGGGTACAATATGGCCTAACTTTAGTTGTTCCTGTATTAGCATCTTTAAAGCCTGTAATTTTTCTTTTGGAAGGGGCCACTGATCTACCCATACAGGTGTGGTAGTTTTCCATTGAATAGGTATGGGAGGAATGTTAATAACATCAGTGGCCCCTAGGAAAAAGGCTTAACGTTTAGAGATAGTTTCCATTGAGAAAGCAAATCTCTCCCCCATAGGGAGCATGGAGTTGGAAGAATGTAGCGTGTAATTAAGGCAATTCTGTTTTCAGGTCCTCTGACTTTGAGTACGTGATCACTTACCTCAGGCATCATAAGCCCCCCTACACCTTGTACAGATGCAGAGGTTTGATTTTTAGGCCAATGGGGAGGCCAAGTGGGCGAGGCTATAATGGTTTTATTGGCCCCAGTATCCAGGAGCCCTTCAAAGGGAATCTCCTGTATGTATACTGCAAGAATGGGCCGATTTAATGTTAATGACTGTATCCAGAAAGCACCGTCGCCAGTGTGGCTGAAGCCACTGGCCCCCCTCTTGGCAGCGGAGGCGTGAGCAGGGGACAAGTAAGGTATTAATATCAACTGAGCTATCCTCGTAAAAGCTTCTATCACATAATAACTAGATGAACGGACCACGATTTTTATTTCACCTTGATAGTCAGCATCAATTACCCTGGGAATGATGTTTAAGCCCTTCAAAACTGAACTAGAGCATCCCATTAATAACCCAAAATATCCTGATTGTAAAGGTCTCCATACATTGGTAGGAACAAGAAAGGTTTCACCAGCACAATCTATGACGATTGTCTCTGAGGCCATGAGATCCACTCAGGCACTTCCTGACGAGGCTGCCACTAAATCATTCACATAGAGTCAGCCTGCTGATTGAGAGCTCCCAAAACTTGATTTTTCGGGGCACTGGGGAGTGTGCCCCGTTTCAAGTTTCCCGACGCCAAGTCACGGTTTATTAGATTACCATCTGCATTAATTTTAGAGCGACATTGGTTTGCCCAATGGAATCCCCTTCAGCACCGAGGACATGGTTTAGAAGGCGGCTTCTTATTACTGGCTGGCCCCCCTTTACCAGGGATATTTTTTGGACCGGACTTGCATTGTTTTGCACGGTGTCCAAGTCTTCTGCACTTAAAACAGGTATTATCAAAAGCACCTTTGGGCAGCTGTGAAAACGCTGCTGCCATTACTTTGGCCACATGACTATGAGTTCCTACTTCCTGACAGGCTCGCAGCGTATCCCCTAAAGTATGAATTCGCCCTTTAAGGTGAGACATAGCAGACTGGCAATCAGCATTAGCATTTTCAAAGGCTATTTTCAACAGGATAATTTGAGCCGCTTCAGGATGAGCTATTTGTCTCTCAATTGCCTGCTGGAGACGGTCAATAAATTCTATGTATGGCTCGTTTGGCCCTTGTTGGACATTCACAAAGGAATTGGTGGCTCTGTCTTCCCCTGAAGGGGGAACTGCCTTCCAGGCTGCTAATGCCACATTGTCTATGCAATATTCCATTTGCCTCAGCCTGTGCTTGAGGCGTCGCATATTGGCTGACCCCCTGTAACATGTCAGCACTGATTGGGAGAGGGGGGTTTAAAGATAGATTATCTATAGATTGGGATACAGATATCTCGCTATACTCAGACCTGAAGAGAGTATATTCAGCATACGACAAAAGAGTCTTTGTAAGCAAAAGCCAATCACAGGGTAGCATACTATAACTGGCTCCCAGTGCCTCTATCATCCTGACCTTGAAAGGTGATTGCACTCCATTCTCTCTAATGCTCTTTTTCAGCTCTTTAAACACCCCAGAAGGAAGGGATTCATGTTCTCTTTGCCCATGATTGACCATTAAGGGGGAAGGCACAGGAAAAAATCAGGATCTCCACGATTTAATCCTTCCCTAAGGCAATTATGAACCACACTATACTGCCTGGAATCAACATACGGGGCTGGTGGAGTACAAGGAGGAGCAGTAGGCAAGACAGGAGGGTTCTTGAAGGAGAAACGCCTCTCTAAAGGAGGGGAGAATGGTAAATCATCATCGTCTGAGGACGTTTGTTCAAAATTTGTCTGAGATTTACTTAACGGCCTTTTTAAAAGAGTCTCTTGGCGGTAAGCAAGGCGGAGGAGGCAGTGGTGGTGCCTCCTCAGCTTTGCCTGAAGGGCGCTCGAGTGAAGAGGCTGATTTTTCCTCATTTGATAGATCCAACAAAGGGAACAGCGCAGTACATACTGTTCTCCAAGTCGTTAAGATATGTACATCTTTTAAAAGGCTATGCTCAAAGCGAGACTTTAGTGCCTTGCCAGCCCTTTCCCACAACTCAACGTGCAAGGTGCCATCCTCAGGGAACCAGGGGCAATGTGTAGATATTGCCAGCAATAGCCTCTGTAACTCGGCGGGAGAAACCGAAACTGAAATCGCCTTCAGCAGCTGCTGAAGTGTCTTAAAGTATAATTTCTGCTGGGTCGCCAATTGTTGGCCCATCATTCTCATGGCAGACCACCGAAAGGCGGTTGAAATTCACCAATAATGCCGCCAATCTTGGATCACATTGGGGTCACCATATGTCAGTGTTGCAATCCAATGTACACACCAGGATAGATGCGGAGAGGGCTGATGGCCACTCTGAGTTTATTATAACCAGCGTTTCAATATATGCATAGCTTACAGCTGTTAAACATACACACGTGTTCTGGACAATGTAATTAGTGAATGCCAAGAATTCTTAGTGATTTCTCAAGGAGCCCTCTCCTGGCCTCTGTTTTGATATTATCATGTTATTGCTGTGCTCATATATTTTTATCTCATAGCATGCAAGGCCTCCTAGGCAACAGCCCCTCCTGCTCCTGATATCATGTCTCCATCTGTGCCCCCGGGTGACCGTGCCTGGCTTAGGTTGCCTCCCCCTGGAGGTCTTACCCATCATTGGCTAACTGGCCTTCTCACCTCTTGGTCACAGTTTGTTGGCAAGCCTTTTCCAGTGATTATTAACCCTTCCTGTGTCAGGGGCGGCTACATATTTGACAAGATCCAGCATCAATTTATGATAAAAACTCTCAATAAAGTGAATATGGAGGGAACATACCTACCACAATAAAGGTTAAATATGAAAAGTGCACAGTTAACATCATGCTCAGTAGTGAAAGGCTGAAGAAAGCTTTTCCTCTAAGTTCAGGAACAAGACAAGGATGCCCACTCTTGCCACTTGAATTATTCCACAAGTGGGACTATATCATACTAAAAAGCATCTGCATAGCAAAGAAATCCATCAACAAAAGGCAACCTACTGAATGGAATAAAATATTGGCAAATTATTTTATCTGGTAAGGGGTTAATATCCAAAATATGTAAATAACTCATGCAAAACAATAGTGAAAAAAAAATTCCATTTAAAAAGTGGTCAGAGGCTCTGAAAAGACATTTTTCCAAAGAAGACATACAGATGGCCAATTAGGTACATGAAAAGGTTCTCAACATCACTAATCATCAGGGAAATGCAAATCAAAACCACAATGAGTAGTCACCTCACATCTACTAGGTTATTATCAAAGAGACAAGAAATAACAAGTGTTGGCAATGATGTGGTGAAAGGGGCACACTGGTGCACTGTTGGTGCGAATGTAAATTGGTGCAGCCATTATGGATAACAGTGTGGAGGTTCCTCAAAAGATTAAAAATAGAATTATCATATGATCCAGTAATTCCATTTCTAGGTATTTATCTGAAGAAAATGAAAACACTAAATAAAAAAGCTATATGTACCTCTATGTTCATTGCAGCTTTATTTACAATAGTCAAGACATGGAAGCAACTTAAGTGTCCATCTATGGATAAATGGATAAAGAAAATGTGACATATATATATATACACACACACACATACTCAGTGGAATTATTTAACCTAAAAAAAGCAAAGAAGTCTTGACATTTGTGACAACATAGATGGACCTTGAGGGTGTTATGCTAAGTGAAATAAGTCAGACACAGAAAGACAAATACCTTATGATCTCACTTATATGTGGAATCTAAGAAAAGAAAACAAAACTGAACTCAGAGACAGAGAATAGATTGGTGGTTACCAGAGCGGGGAGTGGGGGTGGGGAAATGGGTGAAGATGGTCAAGGGTACAAACTTCCAGTTAAAAGACGAATAAGTTCCGGGTGTCTAATGTATGGCATGGTGACTGTAGTTTACAATGCTGTGTCGTACACTTGAAAGCTGCTAACAGAGTAAATCTTTAAAGTTCTCATGACACATGGACATAAAAGGTAACTGTGTGGGATAGATGTACTAACTAACCTAATTTTGGTAATCATTTCACAATGTATATGCACATTAAATCATTACATTGTATACTTTATACTTACGTCATGCATCAATTATATCTCAATAAAGCTGGGAAAAAAGTAAAAGTATTTGTAAAAAGTAGGAGAAAAAAATTTAAAGACTATAGAAAGCTAAAAATCAAAAGCAGTTTATGAACGTTGATTGAGTGCTGGATCAGAAAATAACTATATAAAAATCTTTGGGACGATGGGGACTAGATGCTAGATGATATCATATCATTGTTAAATTTTTTTAGTTGTGATGTATTATATTAATGTAAGAGAATATGTTACTTAAAAAAATCCATACTGAAGTAATTTGGGGTGAAAACGTGACGTCTACAATTCAATTTTGAATAGCTCTTCAAAACAAAATGAATATTTGCATAATGAGAGAAAGAGATAAAATATGGCAAAAATGTTAATTTAAAAATCTATATGGACAGTGTATGGCTGTAATATTCTTTCAACTTTCTCAATATTTAAAAATTTCAAAATAATAAAGATTGGGAGAAATTTGAAAACACTAAAAATAAAATATAAATGTAAATAAAAATAACAATTACTTGAAAAATTGGTAACTTATGGATTAAAGAGGAAGTACAACAAAAATGAAAAAATTTTTAATATGAATGACAATAAAAGCTCTATAGATTAAAAGTTATGGGATGTAGCTAAAATATTACCAAGAGGAACATTTAGATATTTCAATAAATTTATCAAAAAGCAAGATAGAATGAAAATATCTGATTTAAGCATTCAGGACAATGTTAGGAAAAATAACAAAATGAAACAAAGAATATTGAGGGAAGAAAATAATAAAGAGCAGAAATTAGTGAAATAGAAAACGTAAGTTTTATAAAAAATAAAATAAATATATCTGATTAAATATATAAGAAGGAAGGTAATTTCGAGGATAACAAAAAATAAGTGTAGAGATTTGAAAGTGACAAAATTATCCTTATTTTCAAATAATATGTTAATTTATTTAAAAAAATCAAAGCTGATCTACAAACTATTAGAATTAAAGAGAAATTTCAAAATTTTGTTGAATACGAAAGTAAATACACAAAATCAGTGAAAAAGATACAAAATCAATATATTCTTATTCATCAACTATAATTAACTAGAAATGGTTAGAAAAATACCATTTACATCAGTCACGAAAACTTTAGATATCTAGAAATAGATTTAATGAAAGTTGTTCAAGGGACTTTGGAGAAAGCTATTGCATAGTATAGAACAATTTAAAAAGAAATTTATGACATGTTGAGTTTTGACATGTTTAAGGTGGCAAAGAATAGCATTAAGATCTTGTTCCTCCCAAGTTAATTTGTAAATTTAATGAAATTCTAATTAAAATCCCAACAGAATTTTTGTGGACTTTGTCCAAATAATTCTAAAATTCATATAGAAGAATAATAGTTTAAGAATATTCATGAGAGCATTAAAGGAAGTATTGAAATAAGAATACAAAGAAACCGTTGCTTTACAGATATCAGATTTATAAAGCTCTAGATAGTATAGTATTGGTACAGAGATAGAAAAATTAATATATTAACTAGAATAGTGGGCTCAGAAGCAGAAGTGTACATAATATAGTACCCTTGTTATATAGACCAAAATGTGTAAATCAAAACACTAAAACTTTTAGAAGAAGATATTAGAAAACGTCTATATGATGTCTAAATAAGGAAGGATTCCTTAAACAAGATACAAAAATAACCCATAAAAAACTTGACAAATTGGGCTTTACTAAAATTAAATACTTATCTACAATAAAAACACCTTAAAATGTAAAAACAAGTCATTGGGAAAAGATTTGTAACGTAAAGTAAAAACCCAAGTAACTTTAAATCAACATGAAAAACACAAACAACATAATAAAAAGTGAGAAAAGAACACCCACAGCAGAGGAGGAAGCTCAAGTGGGAAATACTCTGAAAAGATAACTTTGCTAATAATTAGATAATTGCATAATATAACAGTAATTATATTACCTTATTTTAATTAATAATTATAGTAGAGAAACTATTTTACTCTTCCACCCCAGGGTGACAAAACTAAAAAGTTTATCAGTATCAAAGATGTTCAGAAATGAAAACTCGCGTATACTGTTGGATAATGTGAAAATTGCTACCATACTTCAGAAAGTATATGTATGCATAAGAGACAGGTATGGGGTCATTAGATATAGCACTAATTTTTGTGTTTAAAACATTGAAAAATAATGCAAATCTCGATCAAGAGAGGAACAGACAATTGTGATATTATTATATAATGAAATACTATGGAGCCATTAACGTGAACGAATAAATTCTATAGATAACATTATATGTTTTTACTACATGTATATTTAAAAACACTATATATAGATATTAACATACTTTTACTGAATATGTATTTTTTAAAAATTATATAAATTCTCTAAGAAATAGTCTCTGGCGTTGGAGAGAAATGGGGCTTAGGAGAGAAAGAAATGAGAGTAAAAATGATAAAATATTAGTAGTTCTTCATTCTAGGGTGGAGAGTACCTGAGTTTGTTATCCTATATTCTGTATTTTTAAACTAAAAATAAAGAGAAATGGTAACCTCTGAAATTTCATGTATATCCACTTAATTACTTGTTATCAAATTTATTGTAGCGTCATCACTGGTGACTATGACTAAATTTCCATGTCATATGGGAAAATTTCCTGACACCTGGATCTCTCATGTTAAAGAGCTACCCTTTGGTGTCACAAATATGGTAAACTCCCAAAGGCAATGCCAAATCTACAACCTTAGAACAGTTGTCCAAGACTCTAGAAGAGACGTCTATTCTTAGAGGATCTAGAGGAATGCTCCCTAATGATGATAGTCACACTGCAGCTTTGAAACACTAAGCAATTAAAATTAGAGAACACACATAGTTCTCCTTACTGAGTGCATTTTTGTGACTTTTTCAAAGCTCACCAAGAATGTTCTGATTCAGGTGTAACAGAGTTGTAATTTATCTTTCGTATCGTATCCTCTCTGCAATCCAGTTCCTTTTCCTGCAGTCATTCTAACGTTACAGCTCTATCTGAAGGCCATCTAGAGAAGGAGGAGGATGTGATTTAGGGGTAGTTTCTGCTAGATAGGAAAGGGAAAAGAAACACTTCTAGTGTTGAATTGCAAGTGGGAGTATTCAAGGAGAGAGAGACAGGAAGAGAGGTTTCCTACTTCTAAGCTCTTTCCTTTGAAACTCCTAGGAAGTGGATGGGGAGAGTTGAGATGTCCTCATAGATTTGGGGCTATTCATATATGACTATTGAAGCTCTTTCCCACTTCCAAGTGGCCTGATGAGAAGTGCCATGCTTGGCTGGAGATGCTTCTGCTTCCCTTTATCATCAGTCAGAGGCAGTTTATAGGATATTGTAAGCATCTCCTTTGGCCTGGTGGTGGAATGAGGATGTGGTGAGAAATTGAGAAAGCTGGGTGTAGAGTGAAGGCACTTTGCTGGAGGAGTTTGTGGTAAAGGCCAGAGACCTTAGCATCATGTACAGCGTGATGACTAGAAACAGATTGGGCCACACTTCAGTGGACACCTGCACAGTACGGCCAGAGCCTCAGAAGGGCAAGAGACACATCCTTCTGGATGCTGTAATGCCCCAAAGGACAGAATGGAGACTACAAGCCTGTTCTTGGCTGTCATATTTCCCCCTGCATCCAGATCCCAATACACAGAGAATGAGGGGGATGGGAAGAAATAAGGAGAGAGCGTGAACTTTTCTCTAAGAAGGATTTTAACTTGTATTTGAATGAATATTTACTTGAAAGAGACTCTTTTAACTGGGAAGAGACTGAGTTACTTTTAATTGACAATGTTTTTTTTATCCTTCTTCCTACTCCATCCCTCCTCTGTCATGGGCATATGAATCCCAAAGCAAGAGAAGATACAGAAAATAAATAGTTTTTACACATGGTTTTCTGATTCTTAAAATTTGACTCCAGTGTATATGATAATTCATTCTTATAAGAAAACTATCTTCTATTTTCAGGGGAAAAATCCATCCAAGACTCATTATTCTTATACCCTAAACTCTGTTTTGGGCACCAAGGTGAGGCTGCTTCAAACTGGCAATGTTCATAGTATTTTCTTCAAATCCCATGCCCAAGGTATGGTTCATGTAATCTAGTACAATTCTTCCCTCATATGATATTTGGTCTATAATTTGGTGAACAACGTTTTCACACTGTCAGAGGCTGTGTCACCTGTGATGTTCAAGCCCATAACTGGGTACCTGTTTGAGTTATAATTTTTAGTTTTCATTACTGATAAATCTGATATTATATGTAATCTTTGCTATGAATAGTAAGAAATCTTATTTTTAAAAATTATTGTCAGAAATTCAGTCGAAATCAGTTCAATTTGTTTTGTGTTAGATGCATTCAAGACACTCTTCAAAGCTTTATGGAGTTACAAAAGAGGAGCTCAGTGCCCCAGTTCTGCGGGCTTAGAGGAACAGGCAGACGCATGACCCTGCCTCCACCCACAAAGCATGTGTGACAACAGTGATTGTACTGGGGCCACATTTATTCAGACAAATATTGACATGCAGTATTGACATTTAAATATATTAACATTTCCATTCCCAGCTCACACATTTACTGGGAACAAGTTCACATGCCAATCCACAGTAGGCATTTAATAAATATTTGTTGAATGAATAAATGAACATATGGGCTAATTTGCATGAGACCTTAAAAAATGAAGTGTGGCATATTTTTGTGATCAAACAAGTCATTGTATGATAAATTCCTTTTTTCTCTTCTTGATGTTCATATCAACTTTTCACTTATATCTGATATTCAGTATAATGCATCATACATATAATAACATATATATTACATAATAATTAACGGAAACTGTAGCAGAGAAAGAGAAAGGAAAAGAGATTTTTTTTAAACAGGTGGAACCAGTGGGAGAAACATTGTGTGTTTTATTAAGATTAGACTTATGAAGTCCTTCTCACAGGATGTCACTTCTGTGCAGTTCAGAATTACTCGCTGAAATTGGTGTCGACCAGTCTGAATTTCTTTAGAGAAGAAATTACCTGCCAGAGATCAGGCGGACCTCTCCCTCTTCACATTTGCAGTCTAGGAAAGACAGCCTCCATGGCACTTTGGGACCTGAGATGAGGTGGTGGGGAACCTGAGTGGGTAGGAGTCCCACAGTGTGGTAAGATTCACCCTTAGGTGAGCATCGAAGTCAGGTGATGAGGACCTGTAGAAAAAGATCCTAACTATAAGGACGTCGTAGTCTTGATAATACTTTCAAGTTAATTTTTGCTGTGTTTAGTGTGATTGTTAGTGTGATTGTTAATAAAACCCTCGAAATGAGATGGGTTTGAGTAATAGTCTTTGGGAATGCCAGAAAGATTTTTTTGTTGGAGAACCTTAAAAAAGTCACAATTCATTATCCCATTTGGTTCAAAAGGCAGTTGTGAACTATTCCGGAGTTTGCAAAGAAGCGACGATGTGATCAAAGATATTGTTAAAAATGTGTCTTATCCTATGGATTGAAGTAGATTGAAGCTGAAGGAAGTGAAGCTGGTAAAACAATAAGGTTTGAAAAGTTTATGGCATTAGAAATGGAAGAGGAAGGAATAATTTGTGAAATTTTTCTTTAAGAACTTAAAAAATGACAATTAAAAAAATTTTTTTTTGTTAAACTTTTTTGGTTCTGATCCAAAAGGCATCCCCCAGCCTTTTCCACTTGCCACTGGCAGAGGTTAGCTCCCATCATAGAAGTTGAAAAGCCAGAGGCTTTCTTTTGCAGCCTCCCTTGTACCTAAAGCATGAGTGTATGTTTAAATGGTCAAAAAGAAGTCATAAAATGGGTTTCCACGAAGTTTTTCTCCCTCAAAAAGAACAACTACAACAGCAATACCTAAAAACCAAACAAACTAAAGAAAATTCTCCTTTATGTCATTGGATGTGAGGCGTGGAGCTGCAGCAACCATCTTGTGATCACAAGGCAAGAAGCCTGAGGAAATGTCCTACAAACTGAGGCTAGCCGAGCAGATATATTGCTATTGCTGAGGCACTTAAAGAAATCTAGAAATGCCCTGCTTCTTGAGTTACTTTTATGGGAGGTAATAAGTGGGTTTATTGTTAAATTTTTAAGCCTATTTCTCTATGATTTTTTACATAGGGTAAATTCTATTGATTTGGACTAAGGTTCACTGATTTTTGTCTCCTGTAATCTCCATCTACTCTTGAGCTCTTCCAGTGAATTTTTAATTTTTGTTAATGTATTTTCAATTTTATAGTTTCAATTTGGTTCTTTTTGTAAATTCTATTTCTTTGCTGAGATTTTTCTACTTTTTCATTTGTTTCAAAAGAATTATTGGTTGCTTGTTGAAGCATTTTTATGATGGCTGCTTTAAAATCTTTGCCAGATAATTCCAACATTAGATTCCTCTTGGTGATGGTGTTACTTGATTGTCTTTTCCAGTTCATGTTCTTGGTTCTTGGTACGATGAGTGATTTTTTAAATTGTCTTTTGGGCATTTTGGCTATTATGTTATGAGACTGTAGATCCTATTTAGCCCTTGTTTTTCAGTAGGCAGTCCTGTTATTGAGGTGTAGCCCCAAGAGGCTAGTGAAGGTGTATGTTAAGCTTTCTGCTGGGCCCTGCCAATACCACCCCAACAAAAGTGGAGTGCTGACTCACATTGCCTCATTGCAGAAGGGTAGGTTGAAAGTTCAGCAACACCTTGGCCCCATTGACACCATCCCAGTAAAAGTGGGGCACTGATTCACTTCCTGGTTGCTTGCAAGAGAGGGTGTATGATTAGCTCCTGGGTGGGCTCCCTTGCCACTGGGGAGGGGGAAACAAGGGGCTAACCTATATTGCTTTGTTGCTGTAGAGTGAGCACAGCTGCTCAGCTCCCACTGGGCCCTACTGACTCTGGGGCAGAGTGGGCTGGAGTGTTGAACATCCCACCTTGAACTACCTCACTCAGTTTCATTGATGCTGGGTGGCAGTGGGCCTCTCTGACACCAGAAGAGGAGGAGAGTGGAGTGCTTTCTCACCTTGATTTGCACGGCCTTGGTCACTTGTGGATGTCAGGTGGAGGTGGAGGCTCCCTGCAGTCAAGGGAATGGTGGTGAAGCCCAGTGGTAATGAGCTCTGCCTTGCACCACCTGGGTAAGTTTTATAGCTAGTGGGTGGAGATGGAGTCTCAGCTCATCACTGGACCCTACCGACACTACCCTGATGGAGAATTAGATCACCACCTGCTTCTACCAGTCGAAGAAGTGATCAGCTACTTGCTTATCCTCTCTGAAACCACTGGGCAACAGTTGTTTGCTTTTCCTACAGTAGGGCTAGTATTGCTAAAAAGGTTTTCTGGCTATAGGGTAATCGTTCCCTATCTCTTTGGCTAGGAGAAACAGGCACTTCTAGAAACTCCTTTTGGTCTGTGCCTGCTGGCAATTCTGGATCAGAGGCTTCTGCAGCATCTGTGTGGGATGTGTAGGGAGATAAGGAATCCAAGAGAACTCATTGCTGTGACATTGCTCAATGCTGAGGTCTCTTTCTTTTCACCTTTCGGAGACTTCTTGTGCTTCTTTGTTGTGTTATGTAGGGTTTTTACGTTGTAACGGGAGGAATTACTCCACTTGGGAGGAAGCAGAAATCTTGACCTTATTTTTTAACCCTGTTTTAGTTGGTTATTCTGTTACTTATAACCCAAATCATACAAATGATGCAATTCTAATGCTGAGCAATAGCTACAAGGCAAAGATGAGTGAGCTACAGATGGTTTAAAGTTTCAGTAGTTAAAACAGGCACTCCATTGATATCCAGTGATTGGGAACGAAATTACTGGAAGTACCAGTAATATTGGAAGCATAACAGTTTCTCAGAGGAGGATTTCCTTATCACTTAACTAGAACACACTCTCCACTTTCCTTCCTTTTAGGTGGGAGAGGTTTTGCTTTGATCCTCTTAGGTCCTCACTGGTACTGGAGTTGTGTGTGCGTGTGTGTGTGTGTTCCTTCTTGCTTTGTTTGGGACCAGACTTATCCCTTGACACACGTACATTGGAAACACCTTTTCCTCCATCACAATACTGCTCCTTCCCCTCAGTTAGGCTTTATCACTGCTACTAACTTTCCTCATTTTTGGCTGCCAAAATTACTACTTACTGATCCACTGATGAGACATAAGATTGTTTCCTCCCATCTCTGTGGATTCGCTTTATTAAAACAGCTTTGTTGCCAGAGGATTTGTTTGTTACCAGGGCTATCACCATAGTAACAAAATAATGACAGTATCTGTAATAAAGACTCTGAATCTATTTTTGGTGTTTGACTTCTCACAATGTTTGAGACCCAGACCTCCCTCCTTCCCTCTTGTCCCACATCTGGGCAAGAAAAGGTGTGTTCTCACTCTTTTGATGTGGGTGAAGTTCAAACCATGCAAGGCCCTACCACCTACAGACTCTCACTGTTAGCCCCACCCTCTAATCACAATAAAAGCCAAAGTCAACTACCTCTCCTTGCTCTCTAAAGGCATTTTCAGACCTACTTGATCCTGCTCTCTCCATAAAGCCTCATCATGTGAGTAGTAAACATCTTCATACCCTCTTGATGCATATATGGCCTTAGCAGTCTTGACAGCTGAACCAAAGTTTGGTTAGAGGGGATCCATTCCATTTCTGCAGCTTGGCCACAAAAACATCCTTATCTTTGTAATACAGATATCACAGTGATGAGAAGTTAGGGAATCATTGAAGAATTTACTCTCCGTTCCCGTCAGGGCAATTTTTCTTCAGAAGGAACAGTGGCAGGAGGTGCTAAGGGTCTTATTGCACTCAATAGGTGGAGATTCTAGACACCATATTGACAGCTCCATGAGGACAGAGGCTGTGATTGTATTATTTATTGTGTATCCTTAGCATTTAACATAGAACCTGGCTCATAACATATGCCCAACAAACACTGTTGAATAAATGAATGAGTTAAGTCCTACCATTTTCTGCAAGAAAGCTCTGATTTCAAGGGAGAAGGCTCCCTTGGCAGTGTCCTGGTTTTGATGAACCAAGATATGTGGTCTAGAGCTGTGGACATGATTGATAACCAGCACAGATAAGATGGAGATGTACAACCTGTGAACATTTAATACTTTCTATTGAGAGGCATCATAAACTGCTTGACTAAGCAGAGACACCTCTGAGATTGCATAAATCAGAGTTAAAAATGTTAAAAAAAAGGAGGCAAGTAGGTCTGAAATAATGTCCGTAATGGGAAAAAGTAGGAATTAACATTATGAGAATGTGCATATTTATTCAATACTAAGTGGCAGTGTGAGGAGATTGATCAGGTATTTGAACACGGGGCTGTGTAATTAATCAATGACTGACAGAAAAATGCCAACTGGAAATCTCCGCTTTATAGTTCTGGTTTCACTCTTCCCTAGACTTTGGGTAATTTGTCCATTCGTTAAAAATTATTCATGTCTCTAATTTATTCCAGGAACAGGCAAATGCAAATTGCTCAGAATCTTTGCTCTGTAGGTGCTTATAGATTAGTAGGGGAGATAGACAAACAGAAAATTAAATGACAGTCTGTGACTGATTGCTATAATAGTGGTACATACAGAGGGTTAGTGGAGCCTGTGATATAGTTCACATGGGGTAGTGGAGCCTATGTTACAGTTCATATGGGGTCTCAAGGAAGATATCTTAAAGGATGAATAGGGGTATGGAAGAGACTTCTATAGTTCATCAAGCTGGTCCTCTCTTTGGTAGCACACAGTTAAACCACCTTTCCCAGCTCACCTTCACTGACTCACCCCAGTATATAAGTGAGAACAGGGGATTGAATTCTGGCCAATTAAATGTGGACAGGAAATAAAGAACTCCAAGGCCCTAGGCCAGGGCTTGGACAACTACAGCCTGGAGGCCAAATCTTGCTTACTGACTCTTTTTATAAATTAAGTTTTATTGGAACACAGCCACATCCATTTGTTTACATGTTATCTATTGCGGCTTTAGTGCTACAATGGCAGAGCAGAGTAGTTGTAACAGAGACCACATGGTTTGCAAAGCCCAAAATATTTATTAAATGGCCCTTTACAGAGAAAAATTTGCCCACACTGTCCTAGAAGATGGTGGAACCACAAGATGGAAGGGTCTAGACAGAGAGCCATCCTGAAGAGCCACTTGACCAAGAACAGATGTTTTCTCACATTAAATTTGGCAAAAAAGAGAGAAATAAACTTGTATTGTGCTAAGCCACTGATTTTATATATACATAAAATAACAGCTAGCGTTATATGCGCAATCATAAGAGGTGCACAAATTAATGCATAGGGGAAGGAAATGGCCTTCCAGATAAAAGAATAGTATGACCAATATCACAGATATATGAACTTGTAATGTGGATCGGACCTCACAAGCAAAGCAGTATTGCTGGGCTTAACTGGAGCGGTGAGGATGGTGGTAGCTGAGTCTAGAGAGGGGCGAGGGCTATTGTAGAAGGCCCGACCTTACACAGTGTTAACAATATCTTCAGTGGCACAGGAAAACAGGGGAGAAGATGGAGACCAGCATCCACAGAGCAAAAATGGCTACACTTTTGTATATGTGAATTTGCAATCTTAGAGTTTGAGCTATGAACTGATTATTGACAGGAACCAGTTTACTGGGCTAGAAATGCCAATAAACAACATTCAGAATAACGCAAGAGGAAGTGAGCCATGTATAGAAGGAATGTTCATCTTCTAGGGTAAAAAGTAGTCAGTTTCCTTTGTTAAACTTTGGGTTTGCTTGTGAAAAGGTATTCGTCTCATTAAGTTTCTGCACTTCAGCTTCTCATGTAACGTTTACTGTTATAGTCCTCAGCATCTATGGGGTACATCAGTAATTTTGGAGAAAGTCGATAGATACTTGGAACCACTCATCCCAATGAACCTCTTTAGATTCACACCGTCAGATTTAGTTTTTTAAAAAACCACTTTATTGAGGTATGCTTGACATATAGAAAGCTGTACATGTTTAATGTACATAGTTGATGAGTTTAGAGATTAGTATATACCCGTGAAACCATCACCAGAATCTATGCCATAAACTATATCTTTACCTCCAAAATTCCTCCTGTCCTCTTTATTTATTATTATTATTGTTGTTGTTATTTTGTGCAAGAACACAACATAAGATCAACCCTCTTAGCAAAATTTTAAGTGTAAAATACAGTATTGTTAACTGTAGGCTTTATGCTGTACAGTAGCTCTCTAGGGCTTATTCATCTTATATAACTGAAACTTTGTACCCATTGACTCATACCTCCCTGTTTCCCCCTTCCTCCAGACCTTGACAACCACCATACTACTCTCTGCTTCTGTGAGTTTGACTATTTTGGATTTTTCATATAAGTGGAGTCATGCAGTATTTGTTCGTCTGTGACTGGCTTATTTCACTTAGCATGATGTCCTTCGGTTCATCCATGTTGTCACAAATGGCAAGATTTCCTTCTCTTTAAGGCTGAATAATATTCCATTGTAGATACCATGTATCACATTTCTTTTATCCATTTATCCACTGATGGATGCTTAGGTTGTTTCCATATCTTGGCAACTGTGAATAATGCTGCTATGAACACGGGAGTAAAAGTAGCTCTTAGAGATCCTGATTTTGATTCCTTTGGATATATACCCTGAAGTAGGATTGCTGGATCATGTGGTAGTTCTATTTTTAATATTTTGAGGAGCCTCTGGATTTAGTTTTAAAAATACAGGCAATCAGTAAACATTTTTGAGCTTTCAATATAGGTACAATCCGTTTTAAGTGAATAGAAAGCAAAAAAGTTGAGTTGGCTGTGTTCAGTCCTTGTTAAGCTTCCAAACCACTTGGAATACTCGTGAAAAAATGAGAAAACAATATTGAAAAGAATAAATTAAAGCTATTTTTTGGTATCAATTTTTAAAATGTTCTAGAAGTTTAGAGAAGGAAGTGCTCAAAATATCTTAATTTGGTTGGTACATTAGTTTTCTATTTTCTGCTATAACAAATTACTAAAAATTTAGTGGCTTAAAACAACACAAGTTTATGATCTTGCAGCTCTGGAGGTCAGAAGTCTGACTCAGGTCTCACTGGGAAAAAATCAGGATGTCAACAGGTCTGTGTTTCTTCATGGAGGCTCCAGGGGCAGAATCCCTTTCTTTGCCTCTTCCAGCTTTAGAGGCCATCTGTGTTCCTTAGCTCATGGTTCCTTTCCTCCATCTTCAAAGCCAGCAATGTCAGGTCTAGTCCTTCTCTCGTTGTATCACTGCACAACTCTTCTGCCTCCCTCTTCACTTTTAAGGACCATTGTGATTACACTGGACCCACTTAGATAATCCAGGACGGTCTTCCCATTTTAATCAGATGGTTAGCAACTTTAATTCCATCTGAAGCTTTAATTCTATTTTTCCATGTAAGTTAGCATATTGCTTGGTTCCAGGGATTAACATCTGAGCACATTTTGAGGGTCATTATTCTGCCTACTGCAGTGAGGAAGGAATTGTCATTCTTCAGTCATTTGGAAATACCTCTGTGGACTCTGTATAAATGTGTGAGCCAGAAAAGAAAATGCCAGTATTCTTTTGATATGGACTAGACACTCAATTTTCCATTTTGTGCTTATCTGTTTCCTTTTTAGAATATCACTTATCCTTGCAATGAAAGGAAAGAGAAATTTTATATTCCTTTAGATTTGCTGACTTTCGGCTAGTCATTTTGAACAAGACTTTTGGAGAGAGCTTAATATTATAAAAGTGATAGATTCAGATTGTTCTGAAAACAGAGTCAGTAGGATTGAATAAAACACTTTTGGTATTTGGAAAAAATAAAGTGTTAACGCAAGGAGTTCATTTCATTTTTAAAGCATAAGAATTTGGTCACAGAAGCATAGAAAAATTAACCAGAATAATGTATTATTATTGTATATTATTAATATATATTAGAGAAGATTAACACTTTTCTTTCTTTAAATAGTTAATAAAAAGATTAACTTTATCCTCTCGCTAGAGAGTAAGATAAATTTTGAAGAAGTCTCTAACTTTTGTTTAGTTACCTTCTGAAACACTTTACAAGGCTTGAGAATCTTGCGTTATATTAGATTACTCAGCTATGGCCTTGATGCAGCCTTAGCTTAGCTATGGTTTAGCTCTTTGGCTAAGAGAAACTTTAATAATTAAGTAGATAATTGCTCTAATCTGGGTCTAGTCTTCATGTCTACTTCTGGCTTCCACTTAATGGGTGTAGAGATATTAGCGAATAGTCATACTACTTGTTCAATAGATATTATGTTGGGAAAGCAATTTTTTTCTTTCTCTTTGGCAAAATGTTTTTAAGTCAATGTTTCTCTGAAATTGTATTTCTTTTATGGTCTCCTTGGTCATGGAATGCCTATAGCATGAAATCCATTGTTGCTTTTCACCTTATGCAGTCCATCTAGGCTGCTCTTGCCCATACTCCATTGCTTTATTTTATTTCATTATTATTATTGTTTTAAAATAGGGCCCACCTTTGTGTGCATGAAGAACAACATTATTTTATCAATTGAAGCAGATATCATTGCAGCCTGGAAAATGGCTTTGATTCTTCAATTCTTGCACAACGAATTCTGTGACAGGTAGCTTACAAATCCAAAGCAGGTATAGAAATCATTATGAGGCCTGCACAACCTCTTCAAATCTGAAACAGCCCTTGCAAATGCTGATTGCTTGCAAATGCAACTGTCTGGGTTCCGTACAAAATGAACGTAATAAGTTTTTATTTCCCATGGTGATACACCACAGCTGCATTCGGCTTCTGATAGTTTGCAATTCAGTAATAATAGCTTGGTTTGGTTTAGTTTATTGAAGACATAAAAATACTTGGCTGCCAGAGGCTGGAATGCATGGTTCAAGAGAGCAAGATTCCAACAGGGAGCACAGAACCTGTACATGGAATACGGGTATACTCAGCACTTAGCAAGTATGATTTATTCATTTGGTGAAAAGAAGCATCCATAAACATGATTTATGTAATTACTGAGGGGGGAATTTGATCTCTAGGTGTATAGAACGGTACCTCAGAATTTCGTTGCACGCATCTTACTTTTTTAATAGCATTCCATTTGGTTAAAAATATTTCAGCTTCTCACTTTTCTCAGGAGAAAACTCTTCGTTTTTATCCACTGGAAAAAAGGAAAGAGAAAAACACCAAGCTCCTTTACTCACTAGCTGCTTTGAGAGCTTAGGCATTACACATGTCTGCAGTGAAAATGGAGGATTTCCTGAATTCAGCTGAATGTCTTAAAACAAGCAGAAGTATTTGGGAATAATTTTTATCAAAAATGTATTTTCTAGAAGTGAAAATTGAAAACTTCAGATTGGAAAATATTCATTAAACATGGGATTCCATCATTAGGCAGCAGAAATGTTAGATAATGTCAGCAATAAAATAGTCTCTATTTTTGTTCATCTTCCACATTAATGAAGTAAAATAACTTAGGATTTGGACTGAGCAAACCTCGGCTCTGTGACCGCTATATGCCAACTCAACTACGCCGCACAATTGACTGTGTGAATTTTGGGAAGTCTCTTGGGTTTCCCTAGCTTTCGTTTCTCCATCTACCAAACAGACAGACGTGTTGACATCTGTCTTATGTACTACCTTACAGGTATGTTGTAAAGATCAAATGGGATGATGCATGCAGGGTACGTCAACTGTAGAGGCCTTTGTGAGCTCTTTATTATTATGTAAAAACTATGCCAGTGGCCACCAGTAAGATGTTCTTTGGGGTGTTCCCTCATTAGTAATGGTGGAGTTGCACAATTCCACACCTTCTGCCTGCCTTCTTTATTGCTAATGATATAGTCTGTAAGTAGTGATGAACTGGAGATAGATGTTGTCTGTTACGCTAGCTTGAGAGAGAGTGTGCAGGTGGTGCAAAGAATTCTGGTTTAAGATGGAATTCTTTTAGTGTGAAATCATAGGTAATCAATGGGAATTCTTTAAACCTCAGTTATTTCATCTGTAAAATATATGAATAAAATCCACTGACGTTGTGTCGCAAGATTGTCTTCCTCAAAAGAAGCAATGCATATGGAAACTCTTTGGAGACTTAAAACCTACAAATGTAAATTGTTTTCATTACTCTTTTATTTGGACGTTGTAACCTTTAGCACTGACAAATGAAACTACATAAAATACAATTATTTCCTGATAAAAACTTAATGCTACGCTGGTGAATGAGATAATACCTTCTGTTTGTTTTCTGTGAGAAATAGCTCTCAATATAATTGCAGTAAATAAAATCAGTAGTGCCTTTATAAATCTTTGTTTAGTCAGAACCACATCTATTTCAGATAGTGACCTTTTCTTTTGAAAATGATGGGTCTTCTCTGTGAATAAAGACTTTAGGAGTTTACAAACTAATAATTGAAAGCTCAATTTTAAGGAAGCTCAAACAAAATGTTTTTACAACACAGGTGTTTATTTAAGAAACTTCACACGTGAAAATCCATAGTTTCAAAATAGACTAATTAGGGGAGGGGGTGGTGGCATACTGACTTCATAAAATTATTTGTTGCTTCTTAAGATCTTTAAAGCATTTTTAGCATAGCTATGTTATCTGATGAAATATGAAACAAGTACATTGATAATAATATAGAGTTAAAACTAAGGGTTGTAGGAAAAACTAAGGGAATGGAAGTGGCTTTTTAATTTTAGTAAGATGAAAAGCTTTTACATGATATGAAATCACTTAAATCTACCTAGATATATTGAAATCTTGAATACTGAATCAATGCATGAGTTATATATTTTTCTGTATTTTTATTATGATAAAATACATATAACAAAATTTACCATTTTAAACATTTTTTTTTTGAGGAACATTAGCCCTGAGCTAACATCTGCTGCCAATCCTCCTCTTTTTGCTGAGGAAGACTGGCCCTCATCTAACATCCATGCCCATCTTCTTCTACTCTATATGTGGGACACCTACCACAGCATGGCTTGCCAAGCGGTCCATGTCTGCACCTGGGATCCGAACAGGCGAACCCCGGGCTGCTGTAGCAGAACATGCGCGCTTAACCGCTGTGCCACTGGGCCGGCCCCATAAGCATTTTTTTTTAAAAGATTTTATTTTTCTCCTTTTTCTCCCCAAAGCCCCCCAGTACATAGTTGTATATTCTTCATTGTGGGTCCTTCTAGTTGTGGCATGTGGGAAGCTGCCTCAGCGTGGTTTGATGAGCAGTGCCATGTCCGTGCCCAGGATTTGAACCAACGAAGACTGGGCCGCCTGCAGCAGAGTGTGCGAACTTAACCACTCATCCACAGGGCCAGCCCCCCCGTAATCATTTTTAAGTGCACAATTCAGTAGCATTAAGTACATTCACATTGTTGTGCAAGCATTACCACTATCCACCTCTGGAACTTTCCCACCATCCCAAACTGAAACTTTACCCCCATTAAATAATTGTATTTTGAAGAATACCCTCAACGTGATCTATTTTATGCTACCATAGTATTTACCTTTGGCATTCAAATATGTTTATTATTTTAAAATAATCATATGTTATACTTTTAGCGGTATGTTGAGCAAGGACGAGATTTTTCAAAGAATATATTTATAATGTTAGTCAGATAAGATGAATACCATATAGTCATATGCTAAGACCTGTTATATTTTTGTTATAAGTTCACTATTAATTTTGTTTTTGAATATTTATTTGATACGTGAAATTTGCCAAAGCAATAACAATATTTGTTTTTGCATTAAGAAAATTTATCCTGAAAACTTTCCAGTACTTTATTACATTCCTTCATTTCAGATATGTTAGCCGTATTGTAACTAATAATATGGAAGGAGTTCTACCCCAGATGAATTGTATCCAGATTTTTAGAAATATGTCTATTGAATGAAGTGAGATGACACCCGTAATATTTGAAAAATAACTTAAGCTGTCTAAAATAAATATTTTACTCTCTTTCTTGTATTGTTAAGGGAATTATACATTGGTACAGTCTCTATAGAGGGTAATTAATCAATATCTATCAAAAGGTTAAAAAGTACATCCTTTGACCCAGCCACTACATCTTTAAAAATTTATCCTACATTTATACACATATAAGTTAATCAAAGCACATAATTGGAAAGAAAAATATAAAAAGACCTCCTAAAACATAGTAGTAAAAAGACATACAACCCAACTAAAATATGAGCAAGAAAAGTATAAAAGACCTTATAAAAGTTTATAAGTGGCCAAAAGGCCCAGGAAAAGGTGCATAACAATATTAGGTATCAGGGAAATAAAAATTAAAGCCACAACGAGATATACTACACATTCGCTAGAATGACTAATAGTGAAAAGAAGGACAATTCTAAAAGTTCAGGAGGACGTTGAACAACTGGAACTCCCACATGTTGCTGGTTGGAGTAAAAAATGGTGCTGCTTCTTCGGAAAACACTTTGACAGTTTCTTATAAAGTTCAATAAACACTTATCAAATGAAACATATGCACAGACAAAGACTTGTTCCTGTGTTCATATCAATTTTATTCAAAATAGCCCCTAAATAGTAAAACCCAAAATGTCCATCAAATGGAGAATAGATAAATTGTGGTATATCCATATCCTGAAATACTACTCTGCAATAAAAAGGGATGAGCAACTGACACATGCAACAATGTGGATGAATCTCAGAAGCATTTGGTGGAGAGAAAGAAGTTAGACACAAAAGAGTATGTAATGTATGGTTTCATTTATATAATATTCTGGAAGAGACAAACTCAAAGTATTTTGAAAGAAAACAGATTAGTGGTTAAGTAGGACTAGGTTAACTGCAAAGAGGGTACCAGGAAGCATTTTGAAGTGAGGAAAATTTTTTGTCCTGATTGGAGTGGTGATTACACGGGTGCACAAATTCTTAAAAACTCATCAACTTGTACATTTAAAATGGCCACATTTTATTATGTGTAAATTATATCTTAAGTTGATCAAAATTAATCATAGTAATGGATGAGAACCCATTGAATAAAATGGAAAACCATGAGCCCTTACTGATATAAATGAATAATTAATAGTTTGCTGGGGACAAAAATCTTACATAGTTTCAAAGCACTTCCACACAGAATTTTTCATTACAAAGAAAAAAATTATGCTTCTACAATGGAAAAGTCTGACAGACACCACCTTAGACAAGTGATCAGAGTGAACATCATCAGTAACGGAATAAATCAAAATCAAGTGCCACCTGACAGGATGCAATGAGAGGAACACCTCACTTCTGTGATATTCTTGCCAAAGGTGTATTGCCAGTATCGAATCTTAAGGACACATCATGCAAATACAAATTAAAGAACAGCCTACAAAACAACTAGCCTAGAATCTTCTGAAGTGTCATGGTCATAAAAATCAAGAAAAGATGGAGAAACTGTTCCAGACTGATAGACTTTAAAGAGATGCTGCAAATTAATACGGTATAGGATTGTGAACTAGATCCATTTGTTATAAAGGATATTATTGGGACAATTGGTGAAACTTGAATGATTTCTGAGGATTAGATGTTAATATTAGATGAACCAGCTTCTTGAGTTTTGGTCGTTGTATGGTGGTTGTGAAGGAGAAAGTCCTTGTTTGTAGGAAGCACACACAGATTTGGCGCTGATGTGGCATCAGGTTGGCAGCTTACTTTCAATTACTTGAAGAAAAAAGTTCTTTGTACTGTACTGGAAAATTTTCTATAAATTTGAGATTGAAATAAAAAAATTAAACTCCCTTGTTACTTTTCCTCCTTTTAAGGTTATGAAAAATGTGTGATATTTTGAGTCAAATAGTTAAAAATAACATTTCCTTAAACCATTTGCCCTCACAGAAGAGTAAATGCCTTTTCTTCCTTCCTCATCAAGAATCTATGTTTTTAGTGCCTTTTGATTTTTCTTCTAATTTTTACTTCAGGTCTGTAGTAGTTTTGTTGACTCTTCTGAATTTCCTGTTTGTCAGAATTATACACTGCAACAATTTCAATTATACATGTGAGTTGATTAATGTCTTTGTGTGTGTGTTCAAAGACCTAGGTATTGGAAAATTTAAGTGATTTTCAGTTTTGGAAGAAATAATGATATTCACTTTGAAGCAGTAATAATAGAGAAATAGCTAATAATTTACTTTTATAATATTTACTAGCCCAAATCTCAGACCTATGAGACAATATATGCTATATTAGTTCCCTGGGTTAGCATCTAAATATCCAAGCATTTCAGTATTCAATATTTGAAGTTTACGTAAGGAGGAAAAAAAATCCAAATAGACGTGAAGAGCTATACATATGGCATATGCATAATTTATTTACAAGTTTTCTAAGTAATACAAGCTCCATAATTCATATGCAGTAATTACATTTTTGTAACGGAGATTACTTAAGAATGGATGATATGCTTTTTGAAATTAATAGACTATAATTTTTAGAACAATTTTAGGTTTACAGAAAATTGAACAGAGAATTCCCTTAAACTCCCTCTTCCCCCTGCTCACAGATTCCCCTATTATTAACATCTTGCATTACCGTGCTACATTTATTACAATTGATGAACCAATATTGATATATTATTATTACCCAGAGTCCATAGTTTACATCAGGAATCAGTCTTTGTGTTGCATGATTCTATGGCTTTTGACAAATGTATAAGGTCATGTAGTCACTAACTATAGTATCATCAGTTTCACTGTCTACCTGTTCATCCCTGTCCACTTCTACCTCCCTCCAGACTGCTGAGCCCTTGCAACTGCTGATCTTTTTACTGTCTCTATAGTTTTGCCTTTTGAGAATGTCGTGGTTGAAATCACATGGAAGGTAGCCTTTCAGACTGGCTTCTTTCACTGAGCAATTTATGTTTCTTTCATGTCTTTTTGTAGCCTGATAACTCATTTCTTTTTATCACTGAATAATATTTCGTTGTATGGAGGTATCACGATTTGTTTATCCATTCACCTTGAAGGACGTCTTGGTTGCTTCCAGTTATTGACCATTATGAAAAAACCTACTATACACATTCATGTTCAGGTTTATGTGTTAATGTAAGTTTTCAAGTTATTTGGTTAAATACCTAGGAGTATGATGGCTGGATTGTATGGTAAGATTATGCCTCGCTTTGTAAGAAACTGTCAAATTGCTCTCCAAAGTGGATGTAACATTTTGCATTTCTATCATCAAAGAGTCAGAGTTGTTTTTGCTTCACATCCTGGCTAGCATTTGGTATTGTCATTTTTATGGATTTTAGCCATTCTAATAGGTGTAAAGCCATTTATTTTTAATTTGCATTTCCCTAATAATTCATGATGGTGAGCATCTTTGCTATCTGTATAATTTGCATATGTATATCTTCTTTGGTGATGTGACTTCAGATTACTGGCTATTTTTCTAATTGAGTTTGTTTTCTTATTGTTGAGTTCTTTGTACATTTTGGATATAAATCTTTGATCAGTTATGTGTTTGCAAAGATTTTCTCCCAGTCTGTTTCTTGTCTTTTCATTCTCTTATCAACGTATTTGCAGAGCAGAAGTTTTTAATCTGAATGAAGCCCAAACTTTCAATTTTTTCTTTCATGGATTGTGCTTTCGGTGTTGTATCTAAAATGTCATTGCCAAACCCAAGGTCACCCAGATTTTTTGCTACCTTATCTTCTAGGAGTCTGTAGTTTTTCATTTTATATTTAGGTCTGTGATTCCTTTGAGTTAATGTTTGTGAAAGATATAAATTCTGTGTCTAGATTCATATTTTTGCATGTGGATATCCAGTTGTTTCCACACCATTTGTTGGAAAGATCATCTTTTCTTCATTGCACTACTTTTGCTCCTTTGTCAAAGATCAGTTGACTATATTTATATGGTTTTGTTATTTCTGTTCCATTGATCTATTTGTCTGTTCTTTCACAGGTACCACACTGGCTTGATTGCTATAGCTTTATAGGAAGTCCTGAAGTTGAGTAGCGTCAGTCCTCCAACTATGTTCTTTTTAGTATTGTGTTGGCTATTCTAGGTCTTTGCCTTGCCATAAATTTTAGAATTAATTTGTAGATATCCTCAAAATAACTTGCTGGTATTTTGATTAGAATTGCATTGAATCCATAGATCAAATTGAGAAGAAATGATATCCTCATAATATTGAGTCTTCCTATCCATGAACATGGAATATTTCTCTATTTAATGTCTTTCTTTGGAGCTTTGCAACTTTCCTATACAGATCTTGTACATATTTTGATAGATTTATACCTAACTATTTCATTTTTTTGCTGCTAATGTAAATGGTATTATGTTTTTCAATCTCAAATTCCACTTGTTCATTGTTGGCATACAGGAAAGTAATTGGTTTTTAATGTTAACCTTGTATCCTGAAGCCTTGCTATAATCACTTACTAGTTCCAGGAGTTTTTCTGTTGACTCTTTCAGATTTTTTACATAGAAAACTATGTCATCTGTGAATGAAGACAATTTTATTTCTCCCTTCCCAATTTGTATACATTCATTTCCCTTTCTTGTCTTTGCATTATCTAGAATTCCCAGTATGATGATATTTAGGAATGGTGAGAGGGGATGTCCTTGCCTTGTTCCCGACCTTAGGGCAGAAGCTTTGAGTTTCTGGCTACATTTTAAGTATGTGTTAACTGTAGGTTTTTTACAGATATTCTCTATCAAATTGAGGAAGCTCTCTTTTCCGGGTTTAATGAGAGTTTTTAATCCTGAATGGATCTTTGATTTTCTCAAATGCTTTTTCTGTATCTATTGATATGATCATGCAATTTTTTGTCTTTAGCCTATTGATGTGGTGGAGTGCATTAATTGATTTTCTAATGTTGAACCAACCTTGCACATCTGGTATAAATACCACTTGGTCATGGTATGTAATTCTTTTTATACATTGTTAGATTCTATTTGCTAATATTTTGTTGAGTATTTTCGCATGTGTGATCTTGAGAGATATTGATCTGTAGTTTTCCTTTCTTGTAATGTCTTTATCTGGTTTTGGTATTAGGTTAATGCTGGTCTCATAAAATGAATTAAGAAGCAATCGTTCTGTTTCTACCGTCTGAAAGAGATTGTAGAGAACTGGTATGATTTCTTATTTATATGTTTGGTAGAATTGACCAGTAAAATCATCTGGGTCAAGTGTTTTCTCTTTTGGAAATTTATTCAGTATTAATCCAATTTATTTAACAGATATAGGCCTGTTCAGATTATCTACTTCTTCTTGTGAGAGTTTTGGTAGATTGTGCTTTTCAAGGAATTGGTTTATTTCATCTATGTTATCAAATTTGTGGTAATAAATTTACTATCATTTTAATATTCATGGGATCAGTAGTGATGTTCCTTTTTTCATATCTGACCTTAGTAATTTTTGTCTTCTCTCTTTGTTATTAGCATAGATAGAGGTTTTCAATTTTATTGATCTTTTTGAAGAAACAGCACTTGTATTCTTTGATAATCTCTATTGTTTTCCTCTTTTCAATTTGGTGGATTTTTGTTCTAATTTTTATTATTTCCTTTCTTCTGCTTCTTTAGGTTTATATTCCTCTTCTTTCTTTAGTTGCCCAAGGTGGAAGCTTGGATCATTGATTTTAGATCTTTCTTCTTACTTAATATACACATTCAATGCTAACCATTTACCTTTAAGCATTTTCTCTGCATTCCACAAATTTTGATGCATTGTACTTTTACTTTCATTTAGTTCAAACTATATTTAAATTTCTCTTGAGAGTTTTTCTTTGACCCATATGTTGTTTAGAAGTGTGTTGTTTAATGTTCAAGTGTTTTGGGGTTTCCAACTATCTTACTGTTAATGATTTCTAGTTTAATTCCATTATGGTCTGAGAGAATGCTTTGTATGATTTATATTCTTTGAAATTTGTTAAGATGTTTTTTATGGTCCAGAATGTAGTTTCTCTTGGTGAATGTCCAAGTGAGTTTGAGAGGAATGTGTATTCTGCTGTTGTTGGATGAAGTATTCTATAGATGGCAATTTGATCCAGTTGATTGATGGTGCTGTTCAATTCAGCTATGTTCTTACTGATTTTCTGCCTGCTGGCTCTGTTAATTAGTGATGGAGGGGTGTTGCAGTCTCCAACTATAACAACATACTTATCTATTTCTCCTTGTAGTTGTTTCAGTTTTTGCCTCATGCATTTTGACGCTCTGTTGTTAGATGCGTACACATTAAGGATTGTTATGTCTTCTTGGAGAACCGACCCCTTTAGTATTATATAATATCTCTCTTTATCCCTGATACTTTTTCTTGCTCTGAATTCTGCTTTGCCTAAAATTAATATAGCTACTACAGTTTTCTTTTTATTAGGAATAGCATGGTATATATTTCTCCCTCCCTTTACTTTTAGTCTATCTGCATTTTTATATTTAAAATAGGACCTTAAAGATAACATAGATTTTGCCTGTGTTTTTAAACCCATTCTAACAGTCTATCTTTTAATTGGTGTTTTAGCTCATAGACATTTAAAGTGATTATTGATTTGGTTGGATTGATATCTATCACATCTGTTAGTGTTTTATATTCATTGTCCTTTTCTTATTTTCTTTTGTCTTCCAGTATTTTTGTGCCTTCTGTAGTTTTAAATGAGCATTTTATGTGATTCCATTTTTTCTTCTCTAAGCATATTAATTATCCTTTTCTCTCTCTCTCTTTTAAAATTTTTGTTAAGTGGTTGTTCTTGAACCTGCAGTATACACTTACACTAATCCAAGTCCTCTTTCAAATAATACTATGCCATTTCATGGGTAGTGCAAGTGCTATAACATTCTTGTCATTCATTTCACTTATCAATAAGGTAGAATCATTGAATACATTGTTGTTATTATTTTGAACAAACTCTTACCTATTGGATCAATTAAGAATAAGAAAAATAAAACATTTCTGTTTAATTTCATCTATTCCTTCTCTAACACTCTTCGTTTCTTTAGGTAGATTTGAGCTTCTGATCTATGTTCTTTTCCTTCTTTCTGAAGGATTTCTTTTATCATTTCTTGGAGGGCAGATCTATTGCTGATAGATTCCTTCCATTTTTGTTTGTTTGAGGAAGTCCTTATTTCTCCTTCACTTTTGAAGGATAATTCCACTGAATATGGAATTATGAGTTGGTGGCTTTTCCTTCAACACTTAAATATTCCACTTTACTTACTTCTTGCTTTTAAGGTTTCTGAAGAGAAGTGCCATATAATTCTTATCCTTGTTTTTCTATGGGTTAGGGTTTTTCTTTTTATTAAACTTTATTTTTTAAAGTTGTTTTAGGTTCACAACAAAAATTAAGGGGAAGTTACAGAGAGTTCCCATGTGCCACCTACCCATAAGTGGACATAGCCTCCCCACTATTAACATCCCACACCAGAGTAACGCATTTGTTATAATTGATGAACCTACATTGACTCGTCTTTATCATAGTGCTCATAGTTTACAATAGGGTTCACTCTTGGTATTGTACATACTATGGGTTTGTACAGATTTATAATGACATGTATCTACCATTATAGCCTCATACAGAGTAGTTTCACTGCACTAAAAATTCCCTGTGCTCTGCTTATTCATCCCTTCGTCCTCCCTTACCTCTGGCAATCATTGGTTGTTTTAGTGTCTGCATAGTTTTGCCTTTTGCAGAATGTCATATAATTGGAATCATATAGTATGTGATCTTTTCAGATGGTTTCTTTCACTTAGCAACATGCATTTAATGTTCCTTCATTCTTTTCATGACTTGATAGCTTATTTCATTTTAGTTAGTAATATTCTTAAGAATCTTAATAATAATAATTATTCTTAATGATTTTAATAATTAATGTTAATATTCTTAATAATCTTAATATTTTCTTGTCTCCGTGTACCACAGTTTGTCCAATTACCTGCTGAAGGACATCTTGGTTGCCTCTAAGTTTTGGCAATTATGAATAAAGCTGCTGTAAACATTTGTGAGCAGGTTTTTGTGTAGATCTAAGTTTTCAGCTCCTTTGGGTACATAACAAGGAGCACAATTTCTGGATCATGTTGTAAGAGTGTGTTTAGTTTAGTAAGATATTGCCCAGCTGTCTTCTGAAGTGGCTGTACCATTTTGCATTCCCATCAGCAATGAATGAGAGTTCCTATTGTTCCACATCCTTGCCAGTATTTGCTGTTGTTAGTGTTCTAGATATTGGCTGTTCTAACAGGTGTGTAGTGGTAATCCATTGTTGTTTCAATTTGCATTTCCCTGATGACATATGATGTGATGCATCTTTCTGTATGTTTCTTGGCCATCTGTATATCTTCTTTGGTGAGGTGTCTGTTAAAGTCTTTGGTCCCTTTTTTAATCAGGTTGTTTGTTTTCTTATTATTGAGTTTTAAGGGTTCTTTGTATATTTTACATAACAGTTCTTTATCAGATATGTCTTTTGTAAATATTTTCTTCTAGTCTGTTTCCTGTTTTTTTCATTCTTTTACAGTGTCTTTTGCAGAGCAGAAAAATTTATTTTTAATAAAGTCAAGCTTATTAATTCTTTCTTTCATGGATTGTGCCTTGGGGTTATGTCTAAAAAGTCATCACCAAATCCAAGGTCATCTAGTTTTATAGTTTTCCATTTCATGTTTAAATTTATGATTCATTGTGAGTTAATACTTGTGAAAGATGTAAATTCTATGTCTAGATACATTTTTTTGCATGTGGATGTCCAGTTGTTCTAGCACCATTTGTTGAAAAGACTGTCTTTTCTCCATTGTATTGCCTTTGCTCCCTTGCCAAAGATCAGTTGACTATATTTATGTGGATCTATTCCTGGACTCTCTATTCTGTACCATTGATATATTTGCCTATTCTTTCACTAGTACCATATAGTCTTGATAACAGTGGATTTATGGTAAATCTTGAAGTTGGGGAGTGTCAGTCCTCCAACTTTGTTCTTCTCTTTCAATATTGTGCTGGCTATTCTGTTTTTATTTTGTCTTTACATGTAAACTTTAGAATTATTTACTCAATATCTACAAAATAACTTGGTGGGATTTTGATTTGGACTGCATTGATCTATAGATTATGCTGTAAGAACTGGCTCTTGACAATATCGAGTCTTTCTATCCATGAACATGGAATATTTTTATGTTTATTCAGTTATTTGAATTCTTTCTTTAAAGTTTTACCGTTTTCTTCATATAGATCTTGTACATATTTTGTTAGATTTATACTTAAGTATTTCATTTTTGGGGGTGCTAATGTAAATGGTGTTGTCTTTTTAATTTCAAATTCTGCTTGTTCTTTGCTGGTATATACGAAAATGGTTGGCTCTCATATATCAACCTTGTATCCTGCAGCATCACTATAATCATTTATTAGTTCCAGAATTTTTGTTGATTCTTTTGGATTTTCTAGATGATGATCATGTCATTTATGAACAATGACAGTTTTATTTCTTCCTTCCCAATCTGTATATCTTTTCTTTTCTTTCCTTGTCTTATTACACTAGCTAGTATTTCCAGTACAATGTTGAAAGGAGCTGTGAGAGGGGACATCCTTGCCTTGTTCCTGATCTTAATAGGAAAGCTTTGAGCTGCTGAATATTAAGTATGATATTAATGGTAGTTATTCTGTAGATATTCTTTATCAAGTTAAGGAAGTTCTTCTGCATTCCTAGTTTATTGAGAGTTTTCATCACGAATGGCTGTTAGATTTTGTCAAACGTCTTGAATTTATTGATACAATCCTGTGATTTTTCTTCTTTAGCCTGTTGATGTGATATTCTAATGTTGAACAAGTCTTGCACATCATAAATCCCAAGTGGTTGTGGTGTATAATTCTTTTTATACATTGTTAGATTTGATTTGCTAATATTTTGTTGAGGATTTTGCATCTGTGTTCATGAGAGATATTGGTCCATAGTTTTATTTTCTTATGATGTGTTTGTCTGGTTTTGATATTAGAGTAATGCTGGTCTCATAGAATGAGTTAGGATGTATTCCCTCTGTTTCTCAAATCTGAAAGAGATTATGGAGAACTAACATAATTTCTACTTTAAATATTTGATAGAATTCACCAGGGAACCCATCTGGGCATAGTGTTTTTTTTGTGCTGGAAGTTTATGAATTATTCAAATTATTTAATGGGTATATGCCTGTTCAGATTGTCTATTTCTTCTTGTGTGGAGTTTTCTCAGATTGTGTCTTTCAAGGAATTGGTTCATTTCATTAAATTTGTGAACATACAGTAATTTATTGTATTTTTATTGTCCTTTTAACATCCATATGATGCATAGTTGTGTCCCTTCTTTCATTTTTGATATTAGTAATTTGTGTCGCCTCTTTTTTTTTTCTTTCTTAGCTTTGTTATACGCTTATCAAATATATTGATTTTCTCTAAGAACCAGCTTTTGGTTTTGTTGATTTTATGCATTGATTTCCTGTTTTCAATTTCATTGATTTTCTGCTCTAATTACTGGCTAAAAAATTTTATCCTTTTTCTGGCTTCTTTCCAGATAATCTCTGGCAGAGTCACTATGGGAAACAGTATGGAGAATCCTCAAAAATTTAAAACTATTTAAATTTAAAATATGATGCAGAAATTCCATTTCTGGGAATATATCCAAACAAAACAAAAACATAACTCAAAAAGATATCTGCACCCCATGTTCACGGCAGCATTATTTACAATAACCAAGGCATGAAAACAACCTAAGTGTCCATTGATAGATGAATGGATAAAGAAGTTGTGGTGTATACACACATACATGCATATATATATATACACACACACATATATACATGTCTATATATACATACAGATATGTGTATATATATATATACACATAATGAGGAAGAGGAAATCTTATCATCTGTGACAACATGGATGGAATTTGAAGGCATTAAGCTAAGTAAAATAAGTCATACAGAGAAAGACAAATACTGTATGATCTCGCTTATATGCAGAATCTAAAACAAAAACAAAAACAAAAACCAAACTCATAGAAAGAGAGATCAGACTTGTGGTTACCTGAGGTGGAGGATGGGGGCAGGGGAATTGGAGGGAGGTGGTCAAAACGTACAAACTTTCAGTTATGAGATAAATAAGTACTAGGGATATAATGTACAACATGATGACTATAACTAAGACTGCTGTATGTTATATAGGAAAGTTGTTAAGAGAATAAATCCCCAAATTTCTCACTAGTAGGAGAAATCTTTTTTCATTTTTTTTCTTTCTTTTCTTTTTATTGTATCTATATGAGAAAATGGATGTGGGTTGAAACTATTGTGGCAATCATTTCACAATACATGTAAATCAAACTTTCACACTGTACACCTTAAACTTATACAGTAATGTGTATCAATTATTTCTCAATAAAATTGAAAAAAGGATATTCTCTCTTTTTTTGTTCAATTTGAATATGATATGCCTAGGTAAAGATTTTTGGTTATTTATTCTGCTTGGTGTCCTCTGAACTTCCTGGGTCTGTGGATTGGTATCTATTGATAATTTTGTGAAATTTTCAGTCATTATTATGTTAATTATTTCTTCTATTCTTTTCTCTCTTTCTTCTCCTTCTGGTGTTTCCCTTATGCATATGTTACAGATTTTGTAATTGTGCCATAGTTCTTGGATATTTTTTATTCTTTTTTGTCTTTGCATTTCTGTTTTGGAAGTTTCTATTGACACTTCTTCAAGATTATTGTTTCTCTCTTTAACTGTGTCCAATTTATGATGAGGCCATCAAAGGCATTCTTCAACCCTGTTATAGTGTTTTTGATTTTTAGCATTTCCTTTTGATTCTTTCTTAAAGTGTCTATCCCTGATTACATTACCCATCTGTTCTTGCATGTTGCCCTCTCTTTCCCTTAGAGACCTTAGCATATTAATCATACTTGTTTAAAATTCTTGGTCTGATAATTCCAACATCTCTACCATATATGAGTCTGGTTCTGGTGCTTGCTCTTTCTCTTCAAAGTGTCTTTTTTTCTTTTAGCATGCCTTGTAACTTTTTCTTTAAAGCTGGATGTGATGTACTTGGTAAAAGGAACTGTCGTAAATAGACCTTTAGTGTGAGGGTTTATGTTTATTTGGCTAAGGCTTAGGCTGTGTTTGCCATTTGTTGTAGTTGTAGGTTTCAGAGGCTAAAACTCCCTCTATTATTCTTGTTTTGATCTTCCTTACTGTCTTAGGGATTCCCTAAAGACTTCTTATGTAAGGCCTGAGATGTGCAACTCTTCAGTTGTATTCCCCTGTCATTTTATAGGAGCCCTACTGATATGGTGGTAAGGTGTAGGGGGAGAGGGAACATTGTATAGACCTTTGATTAGGTCTCTGGCCTTTAGGAAGCCTCTACCCATGTGCTATGACCTTTACAAGTTCTTATAAGTCCCCACGCATCACTTAGATGAGAGAGGAAGGGTAGAAGGGCTCCATCTAAACATATCCCTTCCCTCACATGGAAGGGTAGAGCAGACTACAGTTAGATATTTACCTTGCTCCAGGTTGGATAGGCTCTGGTAAAACCCAAGTCAATTAGGCTCTAGTGAAATAGTTTCCTATCAAGGAAAGCCTTATTCAGAAGAACAGATTGCTCTGGGTTTATTTCAAAATTGCTACAAGTCCCCTTCTCCTGCCAGAAGCATGTGGAGATTATTCTCCAATCTGCACTGTGAGAACCTGATAGGACTCCTGGAAAGAAAACTCACAAAAATATGGGACCTCCCTAAAACTGGCCCTCCTTGGAGTTCTTAACTTTCAGACTTGTTCACACTAATCTTCCGGAAACTTTTCACTTATACTTTAGGTTTCCCTACCCCAGTACTGGTTCCTATGGTGGTTTCTGCTCCAGTAAGTTGTGATTATCTGTATATGCCTGTTTGTCTCTCCAATTGTTGGGCAATGGTTTGCCCTATGATCTCATTTATCTTATGGATCTAAGAAGAGTTGTTGATTTTCAGCTCATTTGGCTTTTTGCTTGTTGTGTGAATGGGAGCAATTACTTCTAATCTTCTTACATGTAGGATTGGAAACTGGAAGTTGAGCTCTTCTATTTTAAAAATATATATTAACCATTTATTTTAAAGTTATTGGTCTGTATTATCAGTGGATCTACTACTACTGCCTATTTTTCTTTTCATGGTTTGTCATATTTTCTTATTTATTCACATATCTAATCATTTTTTGTTGTAGCACAGACATTGTGTATAAAAGAATTATAAGGGCTTAAGATGACCTAATTACCAACCCCTCTGGTATCTATCTCAATTTCTTCTGATAGGCATTTTGGATTTAGAAGTTGATCACTTCAAGCCCATCAAGGACTGAACTGGAGTTAAAAGGGGTTACAGTTTTAGTAAGGTTCAGTTTACTTCTGTTTCTTTCATGTTCTTCAAGGAACCTTCTAGGCTTTTGATTAAGTGTCTTTAAAGTATCTGTCTACATTCTTCAAAATATTCAGGAGATTCATTTCTGTTTTTCTGATTTTCCCAGGCCAGAGCTCCAGAGTCCAGCCCCATGCAGCTTCAAAATACAGCAAATGTCTTGAGAGGGAAAATGGAGTGCGAATGAGGAAGGCCCTCTGTGCAACACATCTTTTTTTCATCTACTCTGAGATGGTCGGAGATTTACTATTACCTTTAAAAGATTTATTCCTAATTCTTTGGCCTCTAACACAGCTCCAAAATTCAGCAAACATCCTTTAGGAGAAACAGACAGTGCATTTGAGGTCCCTCATGTTTGGAATTTACTATTCCAGCTCCACATGGCCACTAAGTCTTTATGCTTTTCTTTTACCTCCAGCAGAGACTTTTTGCTTGAACTAAACCTGATCCTCAGCCCACTCTCAGAACTGGTAAATGCCCACAGGTGATTTTAAGCTCATCTATGAAACATTCTCTGAAACATTCTCTCTTATCTGAAATTTTAATTTATTAAATTTTTCAAAGTTGACTTTGCGGGAGCATTAGCATGCCCTGATTTGTTACATTCACTTTATGTGTAGAAATATTGGACCTCCAGCATTTTGATTTTGGGACATATTGACCAAGTAAAACGTGTTCCTATTGAACAATACCATTTTCTTGCCAGCTTCTGTTTTTAGGAATTTTGCTTTCTGAGTTATGGTGGTTAGAGGTACTAATGAGGCAAATGGGAAAATGGCACTCCTACTAAACTTCCATATGGTATGGAAAAAGTGGTCAGGGTACATTGTTTCCAACCTCATAATGTTAATGAGCCACTGATTTTATCTTAAAGCAAGTTCCACAGACATAATAGCCATTAGGAATTACTGCCACATTGGCAAAAGCTCAGTCACTGGCAAAAGTTCAGGTATTCTGGGGGATGCGTTGGAGTTTATTCATATCTTTTTCGTCAATGTGTCAAGGTCTGCTTGCCAGACATCAGAGCAGAGACATCATGTGTGTCTTATTCTCTTTTCCATTATATTTCCATCTTCTGGCATAGTTCTTGGCATAAGGTAGGTGTTTAATAAATATTTATTGAAAGAATAAATGAAAAAAGTGAATTATAGTGTTAATGAAAGAAATAAGAAAAGTTGGATGTGGTATAGGAGTTGGTGATCTGGTTTTTGGGAATAAAATTAACCACTTTACTGGTAAGAAGAGATCCAATACGGGTGATGGCATTTGGAGGTTGCCACCTTTTCACTGAGCTTGCATTTTTCATTTTCATATCTTGAGGGCTAAGGATAAGATTGGTAGGGCTAATATTGTTCCACAAGGCAATATAGCAGAATACAGATTTTAATATTCTGTCTTCTGAGTTTAGAGATATCCTACTATGGTTAATTTTAAGTAAGTCATTGTTAAATTAACAATCATTCTCCTACAGATCTTAATCCTAAAGCTCTTGTGGAGAATAATTGGAAAAGATTGAATGCAGATATATGGGGTTATATATTTTACAATAGTTTCAACTAAAAGCACATATGTATCTTACACATTATTGGGTATTGTCACCTGTTGGGAAAAAGTTTCCTAAGTGTATGAATGTAGCAACAAAGAATGACCCATAGCTGTTTCCATACCGGCTGTTTAAATGGGCTCTTTTTTAGGTAATGACAACAGCTGGCAGTTGGTAAGAGATTTATTCTGCTCCTTTTGTCTTTTAGTTTTCCAAAGAGCATGGTTGCTTGGTTCTTACTGTTTCTATCTTCCTCACTGCTTCTCACTAGGAACTATCTGTCTGCAGCTGCTGTGCATTCAACTTTTTTGATGGAGACACACAATAAATATTATTGCCTACATTTTCTACTTGGGGTTATGGTACCCTGCTTCATACTCTGCTCTAATGTATTCTTGACCTATGTCTCTCATTCCTTTCTGATCTACGTTTTGTAGGATTGCAATTTATTGAATTGTGCACATCAATGTTCTTTGCACGTGTAGGGTGTTTCTAAGAAGTGTAGGAATGTTCTTATATTAGAATTATTATATTATTGATTTGAAAACGATGCCTGTACAATTATCTGCCACAGGGGAAGGGTTGCAGGTATTATTGACCAAGGTGAAACAGTTATAGATTGGTCTGGAAGGAAAGCTATGATGTAACCTTAAAAACTAAGGTCTCCAAGAAGGTATTTTTGACTCAACCAAAGAGAAGAGGAAGAAAACAACATTTTTATCTTTCTTACCGCTAAAATTAATGAAGAAGAAAGTGCAGATAGGTAATAACAGCTGACTCACTAACTATTGCCACTGGGATTTGGTTCAGGAAACATAAATCACTCCAATTTAATGTAGGAAAGGACTCAACAAAGGGATTTAAGGGTGTAAAAGGACTTACAAGAGCAGATCGTCATAGCTGTGAACCAAATAGAATTCTGTCAGCCACTGCTGTTTTCACAAATACTGCTCTCACAATTGCCTTCACACTCACAAAACTGGTCACTGGACACTAAAGCACTTATTCCAGTCACCAGAGTTGTCTTAATCGTTATGTCATCATGATCTTGTTTGCCAGTAGCAATAGTTTCTATTTTTCAAATCTTGCCTGAGTGTAACCAAGTAGTAGAACCTAATTTACATCCAGAACTATAGTTGCAAAGAAGTCTGTAAAGTGTAGTTTCTAACTCTCTAGACTTTTCCAAAGAGAAGACACAAGGAAGTAAATTAAGAGAATAATCCACAGTATCTACCAGACTGTTATGACTGGGCAATGTGAATCTACAAATGCTTAAATAATTACTTGGACTAACTACAACCAGATTTAGCCAGAGACACAATAAGTGTGCAACACTTAAATCATTAGGAAGCACAAAGATGCAACCTAACTCTTTGATGCAAAATCTAAGCCTATGCTCCTGCGTTCCTGTCCTTTGCTTATCATGCATACATTTCCTACACCTCTCTGCAGGCTTCTTCGAGGGAGAGTGATGTAGAGTAGGGGTCTGCAATCTCTTTTGTGTAAAGGGCCAGAAAGTGAGTTTTAGCCCTCATAGGCGACGTATGGTCTCCTCCTCCTCTTTTTCGTTTTGTTTTTATAACTTTTTAAAGATATAAAACCCATTCTTAGCTTGAGGGCTACACAGAAAGAGTCCTTTGTCAATAATTTGCCAACCCTAATCCAGACTATATATTGCTGTACCTTTAATTCACAGTTACCTCATTTGCTTAAGTCTTTTCTTATCATCAAATCCTTATGAGTAGGTGGTGCTGCTACCAGGACAATCAAGAATTAGGCCCCTAACTCTAGGTTTATTGTAAGCTAAATTCTCTGCTCCGTTGTCAATTTCCAACTTCATTCCTTGCTTTCCTCACACAGAATCACAAGAAAGTAAATATTTCGCAGTCTGCCTGTCAACTGTTTGTTCCTTCAAAATGACATAGAGACTTGTAAATATTCACTGACTTACTATATTCTGTTTCAACAAATTAATCCTGATACATCTGTCTCTTTCAATAACAAAAGATTTATTGTCTGATCAATATTACCCAACATCCTACCACTCAAATAACCAGTAATAAAAAGCATCATGAGTTGAGGTGAGATTATTACTATAAATAATGAAATGTCTGAATACTGTTACTTAATTTGAAAGTGGATATGTCAAAAAAGTGAAAATATACATTTATTGTCCCTGAACATTTGCCAAATAAACTATACTGTAATGAAACAAACTGAGTTATGGTTTATCTCCTCTGTTGAAACACCATTGCCCATGTTAAAATATGGAACAAAATATAGAGAACGATGTCCATACAGCTTAGATATGTCAGTCATTGAGGCATCAGTGAGAGTAAGCAGCATATGAATTCCTGGAAGTTACAAAATAATCAATATAATATATTAAACTCTTATTTCTTAGAATATTGCACACTTGCATGTTTAAACTGACATCTTGAAAAGTTCTATAAAGATTGATTTTAACTCACAGCATGATGAATAATCTTTAGATTTAATGAGGTTTAAGACCTAGACCAGCATGAGCCATGTCCTCTTACCTAGTTATTTAAGAAGTTATTTTTTCTTTTCCTAACATGATCTGAGAGAAAAATTATGATCTTTTTTCTCAGGCAGCTCATAAACTCTGCTCACCCATCAGATTTTCAAAACTTCATAAACTTGAAGAGTTTTCAATTCATGCCTGGGGTCATGGTGCACCCTTCTATGTAGGGAGCTTCACTGACTCTAAACACTTGAGGACTTTCCTAGCAGAGTGGGAAGGCACACATCTCTACTGTCTATCTTAGGTTTGGAACAATTTTTCCTCTTAAAAATAACACACTGAACCAATTAGGTTTCCTAAATTGAATTAACCTAATAGCATTCAAAAACTGACAAACGTAATCTGCTTGTTTTAAGACAGAAGTGGATTAGTCAACAGAATCATATTTCTACTCAAGTCTAAATCAAGTTATAAATTCTAACCAAATAGTGTGTGCTGGCACAAGTCATATTATTAGTATGCATAGTCATACTGATCTCAACTGGAAGCAATGTAGGCCTTTTCAGTAGGAAGATACAAAAATTTGTAGTTGAAGAATGTGTTTTCATGTTGTCGTAAAGAGATTGTTTTCCTTTGAAGTCCATGGCTCCCTAAAACCTTAGCCCATTTTGTTATATTTCTTGTAGTCACAGGAAGGAATAACTCTCTTCATTTTTCTATACCATCTTTTAGGCATGTTATCGTTTAATGCTTTTTTGCCTGCCTACTGCTTGTTAGAATGTGTACCAGAGCAAAAGAGAAAATTCGAATGCATCAAATGCTTTTTTCTTAAACAACCTTTTTATTGAGATATGCAACATGCTTTTTATTACTTTATTTATAAAGTTATTTTTTAAAGAAATAGTGATGATAATATTGACACAGATGAGGATTTAAGAATTATCTATAAATTTTATTTATGTGAACTACTTACAAATACAGGAAATTAAAAGTCAAGTACACTTTCATTTGCTAATATTAATTGTTATTGTGAGACATTTCCCTATAAAATCCATTGAGTTATTTGTCTGTTTGTGTTCTCTGCTAACTCTTTGAGCACCACCCATTTGGCATATAATTTAGAACTCAGTTAAAATATCACTATGGTTAAACAAACACTATCAGAGATCCGGCCAGCTGGTCTTCATAGATGGTCCACCCTTGAGCCATGCTTCCCAGTACTTATGCTTTTGTGAAGTTCCCTCTCCTTGAATCTGGGGTGGCTCTGTGACTTGTTTTTTAACAAGTAGAATGTGGTGGAAGTGATGCTACCTAACTTCTGAAGCGAGGTCATAAGAGGCCTTGCAGTTCTTTGCCTAGGTCTCTTGGAACAAGCACTCTGGGAGAAGTCAGCTGCCACCGTGCTGTGAGAAAATGCCCAAAGAAGCCAAGCAGTGAGTCCACATCAAGAAGGAGAGACATATGGACAGTCTCCAGCTATTCCTGTCAACCCAGCTGAGGTGAAGACATGTGAGTGAAGATGTTATCTTGGATGTCTAGGTCAATTAAACCTTGATATGGCTCCAGCCCAGCTGCTATTTAACTGAATCCAATGAGAGACCCCCGAGTAAGAACCACCCTATTGAACCCAATCAACACAAGGAACTATGAGACATAACACTAAACCACTGGTTAAGCCCCCGAGTTTTGGGCTATTTTGTTATACAGCAATAGGTAACCAAAATACAGACAGAGGCTATTCACTTTTTGGTTTCATTTTTAATTATAACATTGTATTGCTTCTAAATAAATTTTGCATTTAAAATTTTGTGAATTTATGGATATTTCTGCTATCTTTGTTTTGTATATACAATTCTCTGCTTAGAAGATGTGTGTGTGTGTTTTTCACTTTACATAAATAGATCTTGAAGGACGACTAAATTGGCTTTCTAAAGGAGGGTAAACTGCTTCCGAATATTTTAAGCAAACACTTCGATCTGCAACAACTCTGCTATAAATTTGGTAATTTAATATAATTTTGAGACTGCATGCACTGAAACATGTAAAGGTAATAAAGCCAGGATTTCAAAGAGAAAAAGAGGAGCAAAGAAAAGAAAACTAAAAATAGATTCCATAAGAAAAATAGTTAGCAAGGAGAGAGTTCCTGAGAGGGGTATTGCTCTAGGGCTAATATTTCTTTAGACAACTGAAGCTTAATGTCACCTCTCAAACAGCAGATATTTTAGACCAGTTAACAATATAATTTGTGGGAAGAATGGGAAATTTCTTTGTGTGCTAGTAAGCCTGACAGATGTATAGTATGACAGCATGGAGAGATTTCTCTTTTTCACATTTACAGAACTGGAAAAAACAAACATTTAGCATTAACTTCATAAGTACTTGATATTTGTTTAAGGGCTCACCAGGCAGGATGCTCCAGCTATTGAACTGGGTGCATTAACATGCTAGACTTAGAGTGGTCCACAGTAAGTTGGAAATATGTTGTACTTGTGTCAGACTTAATTTATGTAGTTTAGACATCATGAAGGGTCAGATTTAATAACTACTAAATGTCAGTGCTCACATATGGTTAGTAACCAATATTCGTTGGTTCCTCAAGGGGAAGGGGACAGGTCTTAGCAAACTAAATGATTTAGTAAGGTGTCAGTTAGTATTCTCACTGCAAAGTCATTCCTTAAAAAAAAAAACTACATGGGGCTGGCCCGGTGGCTCAGTGGTTAAGTATGCACGCTCCACTTTGGCGGCCTGGGGTTCGCTGGTTCTGATCCCAGGCATAGACCTACGCGCCATTTCTCAAGCCATGCTGTGGCAGGCGTCCGACGTAAAGAAGAAAAGGAAGATGGGCACGGATGTTAGCTCAGGGCCGATCTTCCTCAGCAAAAAGCTCAGGGTTAATCTTCCTCAAAAAACAAAAACAAAAACAAAAAAACAAAAAAAGCCCTACAGATATCCTAACTATTTGTTAAGCATTAGGATATGTGTATGGGGCATAGAGCAACTAAATTTGCCTTTAGTGTGCAGCAAAGGTGACGTCAGAGAAGTTGAGAATTGAGCTTAGTTTTTTAGAGTGAGTAGATTACCAGGATGGCAAAGGACTATGTGTGTAAAGTAAGGGGTGGAGAATGCATTTCAAGTAGAGGGGATTGTCTAGGACAGGGCCAAAATGTCTTTCTTATGTGTTGCCACACATTCTATCTGAACATCTAATGTAGGACTTATCATCCGCTGTTGTAAAATCAGTCTCTTATTGCCCGCTTCCTTCACTAGATCCTAAGCTTGGAAGGCAAAGACACTACTGCGTTTATATTTTGGTCCCTATATCTAGTAGAGACTCTGGCCTATAGGAGGCACTTAATAATTACAATAAGTAAATAAATGAAGAAATTAGCAAGTGCAAAAATCTCTGTCTTGTAACACATATTATAACAGTCTGGCTCAGATATTTTTATCTGTTTAGAATTCCCCCTTAAATTGTAAGATCTTTTAGGGAAGAGATCTTGCCTTATTTTTCTCCCTTAAATGGTGCGTGACACATAGTTAGAACCCTACAAATATTGATTGAATGGAAAGCAAACTATAGTTCTTTACTTTTTTTAATAAACCAGGGCCTAATTTAAGCCTATAAGCTTATATGAAGTGCTGAAATATTACATAAATGATCTTGAAGCCAGCATGATTCTACATTAAAAATATGAGGTTGTCATATTTCTGTCTTTCTGGTTGCCTAGAAACAAAGACGTGGAGTTATATGAGGCTATAAGAGCTTGTACCAACAAGATTATCTATGCAAAGTTCAGCCTGACTCTCTGGATTTGGAAGTCATCAAGTCTCTAGAGCTTCAGACAACAGTGTGGTCTTCATAGTTTCAAGTTTGCAAAGTCTGGCTTTCTTTCATTGTAGCGCCAGCAGTTACACTTAGCTAAAGGAAATAATTTTTCATGTAAAATAACCACATGAGAACAATAATACAACTCCTCTATATTTATTGATATATCATAAGTATTTTCAGACTTTAAACAATGACATTAAATATTGATGTATAGAGGAAAGGGAAAAGAATAGGAGAAAGTTGATATTTGGCCAACCAGTATTGTCAAGATATGGAATTAAGATGCTTTCACCTCTCAATAAGTAACTAATAGGTGAGCAGAGGTGAGGTGGCAATGCTGGGTAGTGGGCTATTTAATTTCTACTTCGAAGTGCCTTTTCTTCCCGCTCTAGTCATCTATGAGTAGAGAGATATGCAGTATGCCATTATAAGAGTAATGGGATTGGAGTCAGGAGTCCTAGGCTGTATTTCTGACCTCAGGCATTTACACACACAAGTAAAGGTAATTCTGTCACCATGGAAAGAAAGACAATTCTGCTGATTTGATCTTGTCTTTAGTAACTGCTGCAGGAGAGGGGCCTAGAAGGAGAGAGAAGAAGGTTAAAATCAGTTTCTGAAATGAGAGGAAGAAAGCTGGAGGATCTGCTCGGGGGAAACCGATGAACATTTAGCAACTGTTTTGGACACAGCTGGGAGCAGCTTCCCAGAAAGAGTCTGTTTCCTTCAAGAGCAATTTCTCATGTGTCAACTCGTTTTAACATTCACAGCAGCGCCTAGGTGGTCAGGCTACGTGGTATATTACTAGTGAACAACTTGAGTCTCAGCGAGACTAAGTGAGGACGTAATAGTGTCATCCAAACAGTTGGCTTATAAACCAGGTCTCTTGACATTAACCATAGTGCTATTTCCATTGTAACGCCCTCCTCCATTTGTTAGTAGTGGAGATATTAATTATAATCCTCAAGGACAAGTCTAAAGTTGAAGATGGTCATTTGGAACTCACAATAAACTGTACGGTGTGTATCTTTTTGTGTATATTCCACCATATCATAAGAACCTGGAGGACACTATTCAGTAGTACTCAGCATTTAGTAGGTGTTTACTAGAAATTTATTAATTGCTTGATGGGGGCACTAATGGTATGCAGTCATGGAGTCTTTGAAATAGTCAACAAGAGTTGTTACAGAATCATACATTTAAGACATTTTTGGTAAGCAAGGGTTAATCATTCATACTTTTTATAATGAAAGGCTCCTTGAATGATTGTCTTAGTTATTGCACAAATTCGATGTCAAGATGGTTCCCCCTTAGCCTGCCCTGGCTGTGTTTTATAAAGCTTGGATAATAAACAAAGCTTGAAACCCTTTTATTTGTCTTCTGAAATTCTGTTTTTGAGCTAATACAAATGAGTGGACCTCAGGTTCCAACTTTATATCATTAATTGCACACCAGGGGAAGGAACTTTGTGAGAAAGCTCTCCTTAATTTAGATTTCAGGTGCCAGAAACTATACTGAGCCCTTTAAATATTCAATCTCATTAAATTCTCAGAACAATGCTGTGTCATAGATAGTATTATTCACCTTTCAGATCAGATGTTCAGAGAAGTGAAGATGTCTTAAATTATACGGCTAGTTAGTTCTGGGATTTATATGCGTTTGACTCCACAACCTGCTTTGTGTGTGTGTGTGTGTAACTCTAAATAAATACAAAGGATAATATTTCTGTATCTTTACCATCAAGATTTAATACGTATGAACATTTTGTCTTTTTCTTCTTCAGAGTTGTCTCTTTATTTTTAAAGTTTTTTAAAAAAATAAAGTTCTTTCGTCAGAATTGTCCAAATTGCTAAGTAATATACTACAGATTTTTTTTTTCGATTTATCACCTTTAGGCATTATATATTGACTTCTTGCTATGATGGAATAGAGTTTAATTTAGTTATATCAGCCCTTTTTCTCGCAATATCATTATATCATCTTTTTTTGTTTTCCCTGATATTACTTTAACTCATTTTAAGTAATTTATTGTCTCCATTAAATATTGTATTTAAACCTCCATTTGTTCCTTTAATTATAGTCATAACTCTTGACTCTACAATGTAAGATGACGGTATTAGTATCTTACCCTTCCTTCCATTTCACATTTCCCTTTGCCAACAACCTCTCTATTTCTGTCATTTTTACTTTTGCCTCACCCATATTTATAGTATTTTTACTTCTGGCAGCCATAATTAAGGCTTTCATGTTTTGCATATAGGTTGATTCTAAAAGTTCAACTGATAAACAAGATTTAAACTATCCTGATGATGTGTTATTTACTACAGAGCTCTTTAACGAGCTACAATTATAATTCCCATCTACATTTCTACTGTAGATGCCAGTCACTATTTTTGGATGTCCAAAGGAGAGTTCTCTAAGTATCACGTTCAAAAGAAGAGTCTCTTTTTATGTATTCAACCAATTGCTTAAAATTTGTGATATAATTTTTGTTTGCTTCGTATTTTAAGTACGTTTGTTTAAATTTAGTTTTCTTATAATGTCTGACTATCTTTTTTTCCCCATTGCTGGAAGAAACTTAAGCAAAATATTTTCACAATTCATATTTATTCTATCTATTGCTTGTAGCCCATCTCATTCCACTTGACTCTCATTGACTTACTGTTCTACTTTGATGTTTTGCTTCATATGTAATGTTCTGTAACTTTCTTGCACAGCTCTTGTTTCCCCAAAATTCTAACAGTCTTTTCTTTCTTTAGATTTTTTAGCCTTTATCCCATTCTTCATATTTCCAGTGTGGCACTCATAGTTAGTCCTCTTTATCTCCAAGAGGTTTTTCTTCTGGAATTTGCATCGTTGTGCTCCAAAATAAACTGGTTACTTTCTAGATCTGCCATGCAGCTGCAGTCCTGGGACTTACATTCACTCTTCTCCTGGGTGTTGATCTATTGTTTCTTGAATCTCATGTCTTTGTCTTGTTTTCTTTTTTTTTTTTTGTTAGACTTCACCCTCAAGTAACTTCCCAGGGAAGTGAGTCAGGGCAGTAAATTTTCTAAATCCTTGCATGCTGAAAATGTATGTAATTTGCCTCTCCCACTAGATTGGTTGCTTTGCTGGATATATTTCTCTAGGTTGAAAGTTATTTGCCTCAGAACATTGCTGTCTTCAAGCACTGCATATTGCTTATGAGAAGTTTGACACCAATTTGATCCTGGACCTTTTAAAGAACATTTAAAAAAATCTGTTTCTCCGGAAATCTTAAGGACATTTGATGTGAAAAATTTTACAATATAAGTCTAAGTACTTATCAGTGTTTGTTCAGCCTCTAAATTTGAAGACTAACTCCTTCATTTAATTCTAGAAGATTTTCTGCACTTTCTCTTTTAATTTTCTTTTTATCATTTTCTTTTTGGAAAGTCTATTAATTTGATATTGGAATATCTATTTACCTTCTTTCCTCTTCTCATATTTCTGTCTTTATTATTTTGTAATATACTCTGGAAGATTTCACCAATTTTTATATTCTAATTCTGAGTTATTATTTTTTTATAATCACAAGTTCTGTCTTGTTTTCTGTTCTTTATTCATAGCATCCTTTTCTTATTTTAAGGACAAAACATCTTGGGCATCTGTGTGGTTCTAATTAGAACTGTAATTTAAGTTCTTTTACCTTTCCTGATAAATGCTTGTTTCTTGAGTCAGTTTCTCCATCTTAGACTTCCTCATGCAGGCTTTCCTTAAAAGACTGTAATGTGTAGTTGCCTGTTCAAAATTAAGAATTGTTCAAGTGAAGAATTAAGATGGTTAGTTGACTGTGTACTCTAGGCATGAGAGCAGGATTTGTTTTGGCCTAAAAGGGCAGGAAGTTGTTATACTAGGATTCTTCAACATAATAGAATGCTAAGACTTGACTCTGGGTACCAACAAGGAGACTTGTTGTCTTGGCTCTCTCTAGAAAGTTTATTCAGTTTTACTTAAAAAAAAAACTATTCATTTTTGGAAACTGGATATGAATGTCTGGCTGGAAATCATTCTGAACATAGAAGTAGGAGACGGGCTTGAGGAGCTTAAGTGAACCTCATATAGACCTTCAGTAAATATTCCTCTTTTTAGTCCTGCGTGTCTCTCCTTTACATCCATCACCACTTCCACGTCTGATTCTAGGACGTCTCTCAGGTACTTCTCGGCATCTATCTTCTTTCACAATGTAGTCTCCTCTGCATATATTTCTATCCAGTTATCGTTTACCAGAAATTTGTTGAATTGTCTTGTCCGTTGATGGTCCTTCCTTCTATTTGCTTAGTTGTTATAGTTTTATAACATTTTAATTTCTTACTTTTAATGGAGATTTAGCAGAGGAAAGATATAAATGCATGTGTTTTATCTACTGTATTAGTTTCCTATGGCTCCTATAACAATTATCACAAATTTCTTGGATTAAAACAACAGAAGTTTATTCTCCCACAGTTCTGGAGGACAGAAGTCTAAAATAAGTACCACTGAGCTGAAGTCAGGTTGCCAACAGGGTCATGCTCCCTCCAAAGGATCTACTTGAGACTACATTTTCCGGCCTTTTCCAGTGTCTAGAACTGCATTCCTTGCATTCCTTGGTTCATGTCCCCTTCCTCTATCTTCAGAGTCCCCTTCATGTCCCTTTCCTCCATCTTGCAATACCTTCTCCCTTTGACTCTACTTCCCTCTGCTTCTGTTACACGGTCTTTTTCTATTCTGTGTCAAGACTCCCTCTGCCTCCCTATTATAAGGATACATGTGATGGCACTTAGGGTCCACCTGGATAATCCGGGATAATCTCCTCATTTTAAAATGCTGCAAAGTCGTTTTTGGCCATATAACTTAAAGTTACAGATTCCAGGGATTAAGATGTGGATATCTTTTGCGGAAACATTATTCAGCCTACCAGTTTGAATCCAGTGTATATTGCCTTTTACAAAGTGCTTAAGAGAGCAGGGAGAGGGAGAATTAATGTGGCAGTGGTAAGAAATTTCTCCAGGATACATTTACCATGAAATAGTTAGACTTTGAAAGCTGTGTTAGTCTTTTTAATGTCAATGATTCTCAAATCATTTGCCTATGGCCCGTGAGCAAAAGAATCCCTTCTGTTGCCCTTTGCCACTCCACAAACTTTCCTGGAGACAATGAGGAAATAGTCAATTTTCACTAAATAAAACACTGTTTTTATATGGTGAACAATTACTCCTATAGGTCTGTTTCCTAGCCTATTCATTTAGTTCTCCATTATGTATTGTTTTGTGATAGCACCTGTATTATTTATCTTCATATTTTGAGTCTCTAAGCTAAAATTGACCTCACTTTCTCAATATCCCCCAAATAATTTTCTATATGTTCTGAATGGTCACCAGTTTCTTTCTCTAATAAAAATGATAATAGACATAATGAGCTCTTTTTCATTTACAATCATTTTATATTCACTATTTAATATGATTCTCATGAACTCTATGTGGTCATCATTTATTATTATTGCCATTCACAGCTTGAGAAACTGACTCTGGGATAAGAAGTGACTTGTTCAAAACCAGATAGCTAGTCAATGGCAGATCCAGATTTTAAATTGTCTAGTAGTATAACTAGTATCAGAATTGGTAGTGTTTCAATTATATATTACTATAGGGACTGTTTGCGAGCTAAAAATGTTATGGATTTGAATCTTTCACAAAATTCTCTGCTTATTCTTGGATGAATTTTAATAATGTAACTATAAACACATTTTACAGCAGTAAAATTTAAAATATGAATCATAAAAAAAGCCAAAGAAAATTTGTAAGCTCTTGGAAAGACAGTTCCAGCAACGCTTTCCATGTCTTAAGTAATTTATAAAATGCTTGTGTTTGGAAAGGTTTCATTCTCCTTTCTCTGTTTGTTGCAAGCATGTCTCTTCTGTCATAAAGACTCCACTGCTTTGGCAAAATAAGTTAGAGCAAAATTTATAAAGTGTATCTAAAAACATGTTCATCTTGCTGTAGAAAGTAAAATTTTAGAAGTTCGACAGTTGGGCATCCAGATTTGAAGAAGAAGAAAAAATACCAAGCAAGCCAACATTTCACTTTGAAATAGAAAACATAATCCAAAATTAGGAAAAGGTGACAATTTGGAAAATCACTTATGAGCTGATGTATAATAACACGCTTTGAATTCCATTTTTTAATATGTAACATTTCACAGGGTTCTAAGTAAGAATCTGAAATAGACACAATGGTCCAAGTAGCATCCACCCTCCTTGCTAAAAAATATTCTGAACTGGCACATGTTTAGCGAATATTTCCAAAGAAAATATTTCTGATATGACTGAGGAATTAGTGTATTGTTGATTCAAATTGACAAAACTATCAGAGTTTTAGATATACTTTAACATAAAAAAGAAAAGAAAACAAACTATTTTTTATGTCCTAGTTCAAGTTCAAAACCTTACATTATTCTTTCTCCTCTTGCAAGTCTCCTCCTACTTTTTTCTTTTGCTAGGCCAGATCCTTCTCTAATTCATCTAATGTTGATCATGCCCCTATATTATGTCAGACATTACATTCAGATTCCTCACCTCACTTTATCTTCCAAAGAACTTTATGACACAAGTACTATCGTTTCTTTTTACAGATGAGAAGACCAAGAATCAAGGGATGAAATGATTTCTCTAAAATCATACCACTGAGAAGTAGTGGAAGCCAGATTCAAAGCAACATCCAACTACAGGATTGTTTAAGACTTGACTTTTTAGCCACCTCAGCATACGATGGTCTTCATCACTGAATTTCTGACGTGTTTATAATCTACTTTGTTATTTAATCCTTTTTTATTAAAGTTATTTTCCCAAATAGAGCAAAAACTCTTTAAGGTTAGAGACCTTGTATCATACCTTTACCATATCCTCCACATTGTCTTATACAATGATAAACACAGGAGCTCTGAAAATCACTGGTCAGTCCTAGATACACTCAAATAGATCTTTGGGTAATGAGAAGACATTCATTTATTGGTGAGTGTGAAGCTGATTCTTAGAATCATCACTGGCTTTTTCAAATTAATGCAGACAGCACCTGCTCACTGGCTATATTTAGGAAGAGGATCCTACTAACTGCTTCATGGACTCCATCAGGAAGCCCATCTATAAGCCTCTGGGGATGGCTTATCTGCAGATCCCCCCTAACTGGCCCACAGCTACTTTCAACTTTCTGCACATTTCACCTACCTCTCTATCCTCCACTCTTCCTGTTTTTGCCCCTGTGGGCAATGAGTGCAAGCCTATACAGATGGCTATGTACAAAAAGTTGTCACAACACAGTGTGACTGAGAAAAAGCACACAAACTTAAGCTTTTAGCACCACCCTAAGGAAAGCAAAAAGGAGGATGTCAGCACACAGCCTGACTTTTCAGGATTGATAGAAGGCAAACAATCTTAAGAATTCCCTCCTAAGAGGGAATAAGAGGTGTGGAGCAGTTATATCCATAGACAACATATGAGAAAGCCTCAGAATCAGTAGCAGGGCTGACAGAAGGTATTTTTCTCCCAAAGCCAGTCAGTAAAGACTGAAGGAAGTGACTGCTTTTTCAAATGTGAAGACAGCAATGCAAGGCATCAAAGAACATGAAAAATCAAGGAGGCATGATGCCAATAAAAGGTCACAATAGTTTTCCAGTAACTGATCCCAAGGAAATGTATGTCTGTGATTTGCATGATAAAGACTTCAAAATAGTTGTTTTAATGAAGCTCAGTGATCTACAACAAAACAGAGAAAAACAAATCAAAGCAGGAAAGTAGTACATGAACAAAATGAGAAGTTTAACAGAGTGATAGAAATCATAAAAAAAGAACTAAATAGAAACTCTGGAGCTGAAGATTACAATGAATAAACAGAAAAAAACTGCAATAGAGAGCATCAACAGCAATCTTGATCAAGCAGAAGAAAGAATCTATGAAGTCAAAGACAGATCATTTGAAATAACCAGTCAGAAGAGAACAAAGAAAACAAGAATGAAAAAGAGTGAAGAAAGCCATATGATTTATTGAACACCATCGAGTAAAACAATGTATGCTTTATTGGAGTCCCAGAAGGAGAAGAGAAAGAGATAAGGGTAGAAGGCTTATTTAAAGAAATAATAGTTGAGAACTTCCCAAATCTGGGGAAAGATTTGGATATCCACGTTCGTGAAGCTCAAGGTCCCCCACAAATTTCAACCCAAAAAGTTATCCTTCAAGATACATTATAATAAGACTGTCTAAAGTTAAAGATAATGAAAGAATTTTAAAAGCAGCAAGTGAAAAAGAATTCTTTATATACAAGGGAACACTCATCAGGATATCAGAAGATTTCTTAAAAGAAACCTTGCAGGAAAAGAGAGAGTAGATGATATATTCAAAATGCTCAAAGACAGAAACTGCTAACCAAGAGCATTTTACCCAGCTAAGTTGTTCTTTAGAAAGGAAATAAAGACTCTCTCAGACAAATGAAAGCCGAGGGAATTCATCATCACTAGGCTTGCCTACAAGACATACTGAAAGGAATTCTTCAACCTGAAATGAAAGAAGACTAATTAGAAACATGTCAACATATGAAAATATAATACACACTGGTAAAGGTAAGTCTATAGTTAAGTTCAGAATACTCTCATACTGTAATATGGTAGTGTGTTAATCACTTAACTCTGTTACAAAAGTTAAGGAAAAAAGAATTAAAAATAATTATATGTACAATAATTTGTTAATAGATATACAATATAAAAAGAAGTAAATTGTGAAACCAAAATACAAAATGTGTAGAAAGGAGTAATGGGTAGAGTTTTTATATGTGATTGATGTCAGGTTGCCATTAGCTTAAAATAGACTGTTGTAAGTAAGAGATGTTTTTTGTCAGCCACATGGTAATCACAAAGCAAAAACCTACAGTAGATTCCTAAAAGAAAAGAGGTGGGAATCAAAACATACCACTATGGAAAATCAAATTCACAAAGGAAGGCAGCAAGAGAGGATTAAAGGAACAAGGAAACTACAACACAGCCAGCAAACAGTTAATAAGATGGCATTAGTAAGTCTATCTATCAATAATTACTCTAAACGTATATGGATTGAAATCTCCAACCGAAATGCATAGAGTGGCTGAATGGATTAAAGAAAAGGAGACCCAATGTGTGCTGCCTTCAAGAGAGTCACGTCAGCTTTTAGAACACATAGGTTCAAAGTGAAAGGATCTAAAAAGATATTCCATGCAAATCAAAAAGAAAATAGAGCGGGAATAGCTATACTTATATCAGACAAAACGGACTTTAAGTCAAAAACTGTAACAAGAGAAGGTCATCATATAATGATAAAGGAGTCAATTCATGAAGAGAATATAACAATTGTAAATATACATATGCACTCAGCATTGGAGTATCTAAGTGTATTTAACAAATGCTAACAGATCTGAAGAGAGAAATAGACAATAACACGACAATGGTAGAGGACTTCAACGCCCCACTTTCAAAAATGGGTAAATCATTCAGACAGAAAATCAATATGGAATCATAATGGATATAATAGACACATACAGAACATTCCATCCGACAGTAGCAGAATACACATTCTTCTCAAGTACACATAAAACTTTCTCCAGGATAGATCATTTGATAGGTCACAAAACAAATCTTAGCTTTTAAGAAGATTGAAATCATACCAAGTATTCCTGACCACAATGGTATGAAACTAGAAATCAATAAACGGAAGAAAGCTGGAAAATTCACAAATATGTTGAAATTAAAGAACACACTTCTGAACAGCCAATGAATCAAAGAAGAAGTTAAAAGGGAAATAAAAAAATAAGCAAACATTAAATGGAAACACGACATACCGAAACTTACATGATACAGCAAAAACAGTTCTAAGATGGAACTTTATAGTGATAGACACTTACATTAAGAAAAGAAAGGGGTTGGACCCGTGGCCAAGTGAAGTTCGCACACTCTGCTTTGGTGGCCCAGGGTTTTGCTGGTTCAGATTCTGGGCGCCAACATAGCCCCACTCATCAGCCCACGCTGAGGCAGCGTCCCACATAGAAGAAGAAGAAGAAAAAAAGAAGATTGGAAACACACGTTAGCTCAGGTGCCATTCTTTAAGAAAAAAAAGAGGAAAACTCTAAAATTCCACCAAAATCTGTAAGAACGAATAAACAAATTCAGTAAATATTCAGGATATGAAAATCAGTTGCATTTTTATATATTTATAATGAATGATCAGAAAGAGAAATTAAGAAAACAATCCCACTTACAATAGCATCAAAAAGAATGAAATATTTAGAAATAAATTTAACTAAGGAGGTAAAAGATCTATACACTGAAAACTGTAAGACATTGATGAAACAAATTGAGGAAGGCACAAACAATTTATAAGATATCCAGCCTTAATGGACTAGAAGAATTAGTATTGTTAAAATGTCCATGCTACCCAAAGTGATCTACAGATTCAGTGCAATCCATATCAAAATTCCACTTGCATTTTTCACAGAAAGAGAAAAAAGCAATCTTAAAGTTTGTGTGGAGCCACAAAAGATCCAAAATAGCCAAAGTGATCTTGAGAAAGAAAAACGAATCTGGAGGCACTGCACTTCGTGATTTCAATCTATATTAAAAAGGTATAGGAGTTAAAACACTATGGCATTGGTATAAAAACAGATACGTAGAACAATTGACAGCACAGAAATACACCCATACATATATGGTCAACTAATTTTTGACAAGGTCACCAAGAATGGGTAAAGGATTGTTTCTTCAGTAAATGGTATTGGGGAAACTGGATATCCTTATGAAAAAGAATAAAACAGGACTTCTGTCTCATACTGCTCACAAAAATTAACTTGAAATGGATTAAAGAGTTAAATGTAAGAATTGAAATTGTAAAACTCGTAGAGGAAAACATAGGAAACATCTCCTTGATATTGGTCTCGGCAATCATTTTTTGGATATAACACCAAAAGCAAAAGCAACAAAAGCAAAACTAAACAAGAAGTGCTACATCAAACCAGAAAGCTTCTGCACAGCAAAGGAAACAATCAACAAAATGAAAGAGCAGCTTCATTGAATGGAGAAAATATTTGGTATATTTGGTAAGCCATATATTTGGTAAGTGTCCAGCATGAAAACGTGCTCAATATCACTAATCATCTGAGAAATGCTACCTCACACCTGTGAGGGTGGCTTTTATCTAAACGACAACAGATAACAAGTGCTGGCAATGATGTGGTAAAAAATAGAACCCTTGTACACTGGTGGTGGGAATTAGTATGCCATTATGAGGGTTTCTGAAAAAATTAAAAATATATATACTATATGACCCAACAATCTCATTTCTCAGTATTTATCTGAAGGAAACAAAATCAATATCTTGAAGAGATATCTGAGTTCCCATGTTCATTGCTGCATTGTTCATAATAGCCAAGATATGGAAACCACCGAAATGTCAATGGATGAATGGATAAAGAAATGTGCTATGTATATACACTGGAATATTATTTTGTTATGAGAAAGAAGGAAAGCCTGTCATTCGAAACACTATGGATGAATCTAGAGGATGTTATGTTAAGTGAAATTAGCCAGACAAAGGAGGAGAAATAATGTATGATATTTTTAGATGTGGAATCTAAAAAGAAATAGTTGGACTCATAGAAACAGAGAGTAGAATGGTAATTACCCAGGGCTAGAGGGCTGGGGGAGATGAGTAGATGCTGGCCAAAGGGATAAGTCTACCATGATAAGATAAATAAGCTCTGGGGATCTAATGTACAGCATGATGACTATGTTAATAATATTGTGCTTTGTAAATGAAACTTGCTAAGAGGGTAGTTCTTTGCACACACCCAAAGGTAACTATGTGAGGTAATGGATATGTTAATTAACCAGATCGTGGTGACATTTCATAAGGCAAATGCAAGTCAAATCAGCATGTTGTACGCTTTAAGTATATACAATTTTATTAATCAAATTATACTAAAGTAAAATTGAAAAAAGATCAATAACATAACTTTCTCTCTTAAGGCACTGATAAAAAAAGAACAAACTAAACCTATGCAAGCCAAAAAAAAGAAATAGTAAAGATTAAAATGGAAATTAATGAAATCAAAAAGAGGAAAACAACACAGACAATCAATAAACCAAAACTGGCTCTTTGAAAAGATAAAAAATATTGACAAATCTTTAACTAAACTTACCAAGAAAAAAGAGAGAAGACATGTTGCTAAAATCAGGAATGAAGAGAGGACATTTCTACTGACCTTACGGAAATAGTAAAAGATTATAAGTTAATTCTATGAATAACTCTATGCCAACAAATTAGATAATTTAAATGAAATAGGCAAATTCCTAGAAGGACACAAACTAATGAAACTTATACAAGAAGAAATAGAAATCCAAATACACATTCGCCAAGCAGAGACTGAATTTGTAATTAAATATCTTCCTCCAAAGAAAATCTCAGCTAAGATTTCCTAGTCAGTTTTACCAAATATTTAAAGAATAATTAAAACCAACTTTTCAAAAACTCTTTCAAAAAAGTAGAAGAAGAGGGAACATATTTTGGTTCATTCTATGAGGCCAGTATTACCCTGATACCAAAATAAGACAAACACATCACAAGAAAAGAAGGCTACAGACCAATACCAATTATGATTGCAGGCAAAAAAAAAAAAAATCCTCAATAAAATATTAGCAAACCAAACTCAGCAACGCTTAAGAAAAACATACACCATATCCAAGAGGGCTATACTCCAGGAATGCAAGATTGGTTTAGTATCTGAAAATCAATTAATGTAATACACCATATGAATAGAATAAAGAACAAAAATCACATGATCATCTCAATAGATACAGAAAAAGCATTTGACTATTTCCAACGTCCTCTTACGAAAATGCCTTTATCAGACTAGAAATAGAAGAAAATTTCCTTAACCTGAAAGGGCATCTATGAAAATCCCATAGCTTACGTCATACTTAGTTGTGAAATTGAATGCTTTCTGAATAAGAGCAGGAATAGGGTATGAATGTCCACATTCACCACTTCTATTCAACATTGCACTAGAGGTTCTAGTCAGGGCAATTAGGCAAATGTCATTCCACTTGGGAAGAAATAAGTAAAACTATCTCTAAATGTGAGGGTTTATTTCTGGACTCATTTATATTCCATTGATCTATATGTCTCTCTTTATGCCAGTACCACACTGTATTGGCTACTCTACTTTTGTACTAAGCTTTGAAATCAGGAAGTGTGACTCTTCCAACTATTTTCTTCTTCTAAAGGTTGTTTTGCATATTCTGGATCCCTTTCATTTTCATATGAATTTTAGGATCATCTTCTCAGTTTCTGCAAAGAGCCAGCTGGAGAATTGAAACTTTGATAGGGGTTTTGATGAATCTGAAATCTGTAGATCAATTTGGGAAAGACTGCCATCTTAACAATATTAAGATTTATGAACCATGAATATGGCATTCTTTCCATTTATAAAGGTCTTCTTAAATTTATTTCAGCAATATTTTGTAGCTTTCAGTGTACAAGTCTTACACCTCCTTGGTTAAATTTACTCCTGAATATTTTATTCTTTTTGACACTATTTTAAATGTTTATGCTACTGTTAATTTCATTTTAGAATTGTCCATTGTTAGTGTGTAGATATGCAATTTATTTTTGTATATTGATCTGGTGTCCTCAAAACTTGCTGAAATCATTTGTTAGTTCTAAAGCTTTTTCACGTATTCTTTAATCTTTAATGTACACTAGGTCATGTCATCTGCAAATAAAGTCAATAGATTTTCAACAAGGGTGCCAAGAATATTCATTGTGGGAAAGAATGGTACTGGGACAACAGGATATCACATGCAAAAATAACAAAGATGTATCCATTCTTTGCATCATACACAAAATTAACTTCAAATAAATCATAGACCTAAATATAAGAGCTAAAACCATAAAAATATTTGAAGAAAAGAGAGAAGTGAATCTTAGTGATCTTGGGTTAAGCAAATCTTCTGAGATAGGACCCCAAAACCACAAGCAACAAAAGAAAAAATTGATAAATTGGGCTACAATAATGTTAAAAACTTTTTTACTTTAAAGGAAACCATTAAGAGAAGAGACAATCCACAGAATGAAAGAAAATATTTGCAAATCCTATATTTCATAAGGGACTTGAATCTGCAATATAAAAAGAACTCTTGCATCTCAATAATAATAATAAAAAAATAACGCCAAGATGAGCCAAGGTTCTGAAAAGACGTTTCTCCAGAGAAAATATACAAATGGTCAATCAGCATCTGAAATGATGTCAACTGCATTAGCCATTAAGGAAATGCAAATCAAAATCACATTGTGACACCACAGTAAAATAAAAAAGAAAGATAAGTGTTGGTGAATATGTGGAGAAACTGTAACCCTCATAAATTGCTGATGGGAATGTAAAAGGGGACAAATGCTTGGAGAACAGTGCAAAAGTTCTCAAAATGTTAAACATAGAATTATCGTGTGCCCCAGCAATTCCACTCCTAGGTGTGTTCCCAATATAGATGTAAATATGTCTACACAAAAACTTGTACAAGAATGTTTATAGTAGCAATATTGATGATAACCAAAAAGTGGAAACAACCCAAATGTTCATCATCTAATGAATGAATGAATTGAATGTCTATACTATGAGTACTATTAAGCAATACAAAGGAACCAAATCCTTAGACATGCTACTACATGGATGAACTTTGAAAACATGTGAATTGAAAGAAATCAGTTCTAAAAGACCACCCCTTGTAAGATTCCATTTATATGAAAATCCAGAATAGGCAAAACTGTAAACACAGAAAGTGAATTAGAGGTTGCTAGCTCTGGGGAGGGAGTGGGTGAGTAGTGGAGGAGTGACTGTTAGGGGTACATGGTTTCCTTTTGGGGGTGAAAATGTTCTAAAATTAGATTGTGGTAATGTTTGTACAACTCTATGAGCATACTAAAAGACTGAAGTGTAGACTTTAAATGGGCGAGTTGGATGGTATGTGAATAATATCTTGAAGCAGTCTTTTTAAAGAAGGACATATATAGAGAGAAAGTTGGAATTGAAAGTCAAGTTTTTATTCCAAAGGATATAGTAGTCTAAAGGAATTAACCAGACAGACGTCAACCAAAGACAATGAAGGCAGCACACCGGTTCAGAATAAACCCTAGGGTCCTAAAGAGAGTCCCCTGGGAATGGAGCAAAGCTGAAACCCCAAAGTCTAGAACTATTAGACACACAGGGAATAGTGAGTGGCTTACTGAGCACTGAGAATTTTACCAATGATTAGAACAGAAGATGAAGTCACGAACCACAGCATATCTGGGAGGCCTGCCTCTTTCCGACACAGCTCTTGGAGCTCCTTTTCCCATCCTGAGATGTAGTTTAGTTTCGGGATGGCTAGTGCTAACTGCATACATGCAAAGTTAGTAGAGAGAAGTCATTGAATTTGGGGATCTCTTTTTACATCTTGTTTGCCCATAGCCCTGTCGGGTCAAGTGACTAATGTCCATTATTCAGCCCAGCTGCAGCCCCAAAATTGAGGGATAATTTACATTAAATAATCTAGGGAGACCAGGTATATCCAGCTAAAAGTAGCCCTTGATAAGAAATCATGACAAAGTAAACCCTCAGGTCCCATATTCGTCCTTTAGCTAGTAAATTCCATCAGCCAGTATTTGCCAAGAGTTCTGGTTAGGATCAAAATTGCCTCAGGCACCCCTGAGGATAAACAAGTTAGAGACTCATGTTAACCCTTTTCTTCCTCATAGTCAGAGGATCTATTTATTAGGGTGCCTACAAAACTCTTCTGGTTGGTGAAGGAGAGGTTTGAGCAGTTTAGAGAATTATACAGGCTTTACTATTCTATCAAATCTTTACTTAAATTTTGCACATATATCTATCTCAAATAATAATCACTTAAGGATCCCTTCATTGGATCTATGTTATTAGAAGGTATAAACAAACTTGAAAATCTTCACATGTGAGCAACCATGATGATGAGGAAACTCAAAACCATGACATATGAGGCAAGACTTGAAAAATTGAATAATATTTAATATGGAGTGAAAAAAGTTGGCTTCAGAAGAGGAAATGTGGTTGCTAAGGAGAGCACAAGAGATGCTTCTCCAAATATCTGCAGGGCCTCTCTATGGAAGAGGGGTTAATCTCTTAATTGTGAATTCCAGAAATAATGGGTAGATCTAACAGAGGGTATATTCCAATTGTCAAAAGCTCTAAGGTGTTGTCTTGGGAGATAAGGAATTTCCTATTATGCAGGTAATGAGGTGTAGGCTCCTATTTCTATCTCTTATCAGAAATGTTGTACATGTGTTCAGCATTGGATATGTGGTAGAGTGACCATAACTCCCAGTTTGCCCATCTTGGGGGCTGTTTACTCCTTAATTCAAGTGTAATTATTGATGGGGCTCCATTTACTCTCAAAAGTGCTCCAGTAACTGATATAGTCATTTACTCAGAACAGTGATTTCTCACGCTGGTTAAATATCAGAGGAACTCTGAATGCTTTTAAAAAGTTCCGATGCTTAGACATTGCCCCCATACCAACTAAAGTCAGAATCCAGAGGATGAAATACAGGTGTCAGTAGTTTCAAAAGCTTCCCAGGTGATTCTAATGTGCAACAGGCTTGAGAATCCCTTGCCTGGAGGATCTTTCCTTCCAGTTCAATCTTGACTGAATCCTGTAATTCTATTTTCTGAGAATATTTGTTGTATTCCATAAAGAAAGAAAAGCTTGGAACTCTGCTACTGTTATAAATACAGTAGGGAATAAAACATAAAAATGTACATTGTCAAACATTTTTTAATTCTGTCTATATGCTTTTATTTTTATCTAAAGAGTCACTTTTCAACTCTTCAAAAAACCTTGTTGCATTTTTAAGCTTACATTTTCTGTTATCAGGTGTAAAGTAGATTATACAAAGCTTTTCTTTTCCTTGGGAAAACCTGAACCCATGAAGATTTCTAAACTACACTTACAGCCTTCCTTTAATGAGGTAATTATTTTGTCAAGTGTTGGGCTAAGAGGTTCACCACGTGTGCAACATTGAATTAAATTGGTGCATAGTAGATATGGCATTCATTTAGCTTTCTTATTAGTTTATTAGATTTGATCCTCTGAAATATTTTACCACTTAGCCATGAGCCTTTGAATTCACTTTAATGAGTCTAGCCCTTTATCAGCCGCTTCTTGCAAATGGTTTCACTTCTTATCCTGGCCGTCAAATGATTGTCAGCTACATGTTAATAATGCATTTTTCTTTTGATAATTTCAGGGAGGAAAAATAAAACCCACTCCAGTCAATTGTTTCCAAGGAACTCTCTTTTAAATGATGATGTATGATGAGGTTTGAAAAACATTATGTATAAATCCAAGACGACATTTTTAGAGATAAAGTCACCCAAGATTTCTGAAAAGTTAACATTCAGGAATACATTTCATGAAGTTTATACTATTTCATGTACATTTTAAAAGATGTGTAGTGCTTCTTTTGGCTTCATTTATGACACATTAGAAAGAAGGGGCTAAAATTATTGGATTTTAAAAGAAGAAGATTACAAAAAACAAAATAAAAGAAAAGAAGATTGACTACTGTGTCTAGTTCCCCATCATGCTCAAGAATAATTGTTCTCTAACCCAGGAACTTGGTCTGAAATGCTGAAAATCCTTTACTTACTAACATTTGGTAGAAGGTTGTGGCATAGAAAGCAGTTATTTATTTATTTATTTTTTACTTTTTGCTTGATGAAAATTAACCCTGAGCTAACATATGTGCCAATCCTCCTCCACTCCGTACGTGGGATGCCTCCACAGAATGGCCAATGAGTGGAGCACTTCCGCGCCCGGGATCTGAACCTGTGAACCCCGGCCATTGAAGTGGAGCACGTGGAATTTTAACCACTAGGCCATGGGGTTTGCCCAGAAAGCAGGTGATTTTACCCAGGATTGGGGTTTCTGATCACTTATTGTTTTACATTTAGGATTATCATCTAAAAGTAGTTCAGAAGTGATGTGAGCATTTCACATCTTGCTTTGCATGGCACCAACGTATTCATTCATTCCATAAATACTAGTGTTAGGCTCACAGACATGATTGCTGTCCTCAGGGAGTTTACATATAGCAAATGCTAAATGAATGTTTCTGGAAGGAAAGGTAATAGGCTCAGATGACATAGGTTGGTCATGTGGAAGGCTAGGACAATCCACTTAGACTAGAAAATAAATAACTGTTTTGAAAATATCATGCATCAGTACAAAGAAATTATATGGAACTCAATTATTTACACTATTCTAAGTCAGAGTTCTCAAACTTTGGTCTCAGGACACTTTCATACTCTTAAAAATTTGAAGACAACACAGAGCTTTTGTTTATGTGGTTATATCTATTGATATTTACATATTAGAAATTTAAATCAAGATATTTAAAAAATATTTATTTAATTCATTTAAAAATAGCAATAAACCCATTTTGTGCTCACAGATTAACATATTTCTTACAAGAAATAACTATCTTTCCCAAACAAAAAATACTCAGTGTCAAAGTGGCATTGTTTTACTTTTTTACCAATCTCTGACTTCATAGATAGAGCTGGATTTTCATATCTGCTTCTGCATTTAATATGCTGTGATAGCATGTGCCACATGGCTTCTGGAAAACTCCACCATACAGTCGTGAGAGAACAAGAACAAACAAGAAAATAGCTGCTTAGTATTTGTGAACAAACATTTGGGACCCCGCTCCCTGGTCTAACAGGTGAATCCAGCAAGGGAGCTGCATAGGCTTAAAGTCAGTACAAATTCCATGCTGTCCTGTGAAGCAGCTGAGCAGGCCATCTGAAGCCTGTGTTAAAATCTCCTTGCAACCCACACCTCATGACTGAAGATGCCAGCTGGACAGATTCCCAACAGGAAAAGATAAAGGGTACCTCGCTCTCACATTTCCCAGCTGCATTCCTTAGAGATTGAGGGAAAAAGTAATGACCCTGGCCCTTGTCTCCCTCCACACATAGATAACACCAACATTCCAAGCCTTGTTTAAGGTATTATCAAAAAGTTCTTGTTTATGTTATCTTTGAAGAATATGACTATTAGATGTGTAAGCCCTTTCCTGCTCATATACTGCTTTGTTAAAAAAAAGTATAGAAGATCTGAAGACCTCAGTGCCGTTCCTCAGAATACTCTGTTGGACTGTTTCCTGGGACTTGAGTTCCTCACTTTGATTATTGAATAAACTCTTCCATATAACCTTTACCTAGACTCTTTATTTCAGTAGACACATTTTTTTTTTTTAAAGATTTTATTTTTTCCTTTTTCTCCCCAAAGCCCCCCGGTACATAGTTGTGTATTCTTCGTTGTGGGTTCTTCTAGTTGTGGCATGTGGGACGCTGCCTCAGCGTGGTCTGATGAGCAGTGCCATGTCTGCGCCCAGGATTCGAACTAACGAAACACTGGGCTGCCTGCAGCGGAGCGCGCGAACTTAACCACTCGGCCACGGGGCCAGCCCCTCAGTAGACACGTTTTTATACAAATAATTTTGACCTTGTGGACACTCTCAGAGGATCTTGGGGGCCGCAGGGTTTCAGAAGCACACTTTCATAATGACTACTTTCAGTAATAACTAATTAAAAACTGAAACAAACGTGGCCATCAGCTGTGAAAGTAGTGTGCAAGTTGGGCTGGCCTGCTGGCATAGTGGTTAGGTTTGCACGCTTTGCTTTGGTGGCCCAGGGTTTGCAGGTTCGGATCCTGGGTGCGGACCTATCATCATTTTTCACGCCATGCTGTGGCAGCATCCCACATAAAATAGAGGAAGGGTTGGCACAGATGTTAGCTCAGTGACCACCTTCCTCAAGCCAAAAGAGGAATATTGGCAACAGACATTAGCTCAGAGCCAATCTTCCTCACACACAGAAAAGTAATATGTGGGTGTTGCATAGGAAAACAAAATCAACCAACAATTTAATTAGAGTAAAAAAGCACTGATTGATAACTTGTCTCTTTATGGGTTTTATCTTCCTTTTTCTTTAACTAGTGTCTCTTAAAAGCATAGGGTTGGTGAAATTTAAAGGAATCTGGAATTTAACTATTCCAATTCTTCACTGGGCAACCCTGGAAGTTGAGGTCCAAAGAAGTGAAAATCTGTGGTCTCAATGATGGTTAGGGATGGCTAACTGTTTTAAAATAGAAAAAAAAAAGTCCACTAATTTGAGTTGTCAAAACAATTACATGCAATTACTATAAAAACTGAGTACTTCAGAGACTATAATTTATCATCTAGATTTGATCAACTATCTATTTTGAAACAAAATTCTAATTTTTTGTCTGGCCCTTCTACTCACACACCACTAATTATCCAGAGGCAGCTGCTTAGACATGAGGCAGAAGGTCTGGAAGGCATTAAGAAGCTGCTGTTTGGTTTTCTTTGTAATTTCAAATTCTTTTAAGTCACAGAGACACTGTGGTATATTATTTACTTGCTCTGAGAACATCAAAGGCAAAAAGGAAAGAAAAGCAAGGAAAAGCACAGAAAGGCATTACAGAGTTTAGAGTTTTCTAAAACTGTTTTCTTTGCTATCCACGGCAATAAATACCCTTTTGACAACAAGTGTTATTTAATGGGCAACACTTGGAGCTGCTGCAGATCTTCTCTATTCATTGCACGATTTAATTGTAAACTAAGAAACGCATAAATCCCCAATGCATCTTTAAAAGAAGGGAAAATTCAATATGAATGTTATTACCCAGTACTAGAAGCAGCTGATATAGATCTATATGTCTATGGCTGTCTATCAATCTTATCTATCTACCACTTATTTATTTATTCCCTCTCCAATTTCAGAAATATATCAGGAGGGAGGAGCAAATATCTGCTATGTTAAACAGAAAGATCATTCATTAATCAGAATATTTTTGTGGTGGAGGTAATGTATACTCAGCAAGCTAGCTAGAAATTTAAAACCTATAAATAGGAATTTAGAAAAAAACAAGAAAAGCATGTCTTCAGTATCCTCTTCCTCCTAACTTTTTAAGACAGCCAATTTTTCTCATTTTTAAGATGGTGGTACTTATTTATATGAGACAGAAAAGTACAGGTGACTGTACTCAACTTTGTTCAGCCTTGAGCTCCTTGTCTATTACCATTTGCTTCTTTCAAGGTACAAAAGAGTAATGTATCTCATTAAACGGCCACCTTTAGTAAGGTAAGAGGCTTTCACTAAGACTAAATAAGGAGAAAGTTGTATATAAATGAAGCTTTTAGTAGAGCCTTAGAAATGCCTTGTAAAACAAACAACATTCATTCAACAAATATTTGAGTACCTAGTACAGTGTTTGTCAATCATGGCTGCACATTAACACCACTAGGGAAGATTCTAAACACCACCAACAATGCCCTGGGGGCATCCCAGATCAATTAATCAATGTCTCTAGGGTAAGGCTCAGCAGTCAGTATTGTTTTTAACTTTCCGGGTGATTCTAGTGTACTAGAAACTGCTCTACTCAGTGAAGATGAATAAAGCATGGTTCTTCTTTAAGGAACTCACAGACTAGTATGGAAGACAAATATATATGTATAAAATTGCACTAAAATATCATGTGAAATATGTAACATGCATTTTCAGTATGCATTACCATGTTCTGGGAACTATACATACATATATCATTTCTAATCCATAAAACCCTGCAAATTATTGTCATCATTTTACAGATGTTTAAATTCAATTTGAAAAAGGTTAGTAAATTGACCAAGGTCACATGCTAATAAATGGCACAATGGATGTTCAGTCTGTGTTTCTCTGAGTCCAAAGTTTAGACTCTTTCCACTTTGGCACACTTTCTCTGGGAAGCCTTCTGAGAGGTGATACCACTTGAGTTGACACTAGGGATTGGTAGACTTGGGTACTCTGGCAAGGAAATAAAGGGCCAAAGACACAGAGATGTGACAGCAGGCTTGTTTGGAGATTATGCAGCATTCCTGTGTAACTATCTAGAGTGGTTACTAATATGTTTGGTGAATGATGGGAGGTCAAACTGTAAAAGTAAGCAAGGATTATATCATTGATGTCAAATTGTCTTATTTAAACATCAAATTGTCAAGAAGATATAAAGTAAATTTACAGTGACTTGGAGTGGATGCCCATTATTTTGTCTTCGCAGCAAATTCTTTTGTCCTGGGAACATTCCTCAGTTATTTTGAAGATATGCCCTGCTCTCTTCCCAACAACGTCATTACATGATTCTTACACGCTTTTATCTGTCATTTCCTGACTCTGATGCACTGACCTCTCTTTATTGGCTCAAGAGTATACCTATGGCAATTAGAATCCTTCCCCAAAGTTTTCTGACCTAGAAGTAAGGAAGAAAGTTAGTCCCCTTCAACTGACATGCTTTGGGATGTGAAGCCCAGAAGCTGCTGGCAACTATTTTGCTGCTAAATGAAGGGAAAGAGAAAGACAGCTACATTCATGGAAAAGCAGAGATGGGCACTGCACAGAGAGTCCTGATTCTGACTGCTCTTTAGGTCCATCTAATAATTAGGATCATCTATGTTTGACCAACCCCAAATCTCAATGGGTTAGATAATACAGACTTGCTTCTTGACCATGCTCATATCTATCATGAATAAGTGGAGGGCTTTGATCATCACAGACATGTAGGGATCCAGGTTTATGGAGCAGACCCATCTCAAATGATGTTATTCACCATAACAGAGGGAAATGAGCTAACTTCAAAGGATCTCTCACTAATAATTAAATGCTCGAGCCCAGAAATGCCACATATCACTTCCTTTCAGAAAATCATTGACCAGGAGTAGTTAGATTGTACCACCTAACCACAGGGGGGTGTGTGTCATGAAGTACATGCCATATGGCCAGATTGGGGGAGAACAGAAAAAGGTTGATCTAACAGCATGAATGACTGTCAGATTAATCGTCCCACAGATTTCTTTTCAATCCTTCACGTTCCCTGAGATGTGCTATTATCCTTCCTCTAAATTCCTCTTTTAATTTAGTATATTAATTTTTACTTTCATGAAGTAATAAACGTCTATAAGATAAATGATGCTAAAGGCTTTTAAGAAAAGCAGAAATCCTCCCATCACTCTGGGTGCTGATCCCAAGAGACAATCACTTTCAAGTCATTAAGTTGCTTCTTCCCTTTGCCATGTCAATTACTTTTCTGCCAGCTGCCTTCATTCTGCCCCAAATATGTTGATATCTCTTATGTAAGATACTCTCATGGGCCAGGATTTTTCCTTTAGTATGGATATTCCTGGCAACAAATGTGAAATGTTTGTTGTCTTCTTTTTCACTTATATTATTTTTGAGTGTTTATTAAAAAAATTCCTTACTATTTTTTATTAGTTCTTTACTATTGTTATGGGGTTTCAGGAGGAAATAGAAATATGCCATGTAAATTTATATTCCCCATTCCCTGATTTCCTGTAAGTTCTTTCTTTTTCTTTTTAAAGATTGGCACCTGAGCTAACAAATGTTGCCAATTTTCTTTTTTTTTCCTGCTTCTTTCTCCCCAATCCCCCCAGTACATAGGTGCATATTCTAGTTGTGAGACCTTCTAGTTGTGGCATGCGGGACGCCGCCTCAGCATGGCCTGATGAGCAGTGCCATGTCCACACCCAGGATGTGAACCAGTGAAACCCCAGGTCGATGAAGCGGAAATGCTCGAACTTAACCCTGGGGCCCACTGCTCTCCTAAATTGTAATTGGGTTTTACTCAGTTGAGATTAAGAGAGTTCCAACAAATATGGTACTCTTTAAGATTATGGATCTTCAAACTGTGCAGCAGTAACTTAGTTCTGTGCATTGAAATTTATTTAAAAGTGAGTATTACAAAAATTATTCCCAGGAATTGTGGTATATTTTCTTGCTGCACTAGAAAAGCCAAACTTGAATTTATAGGTAGAAAATTTGGTTTGGAGAATCTAGGACGTATTCTCAAATTACACTTCTTTGTATTACATTATTCCCCAGATTCTTTCCACCTAGCTCAAGAATAACAACACAAAAGCTAACTTAGCATTGAGACTCAACCAAGAGAAATAAAATTTTTAGACTTGTCAGGTCATCGATTTTATGACACTGATTTATTTTTCCCTGGGCTTCAGAAGTCTTTCCAACTTTTATCCCTCTTTTCCTCTATTCTGCTTTGAAAATCCTTCTGGGGAACTCTTATAGATTTTTTTCCTAATAAGTGTTAGAAGCCACGTGAGACTCTTTCAAGAGCACATAAGAATGACAGAGTAAAGGACAGAGTTTGTTCTCAGAACAGCACACACTCTCTACTGTATATACAGAAACTCTTATTTAGATTTTTATAGCTATTTGTGGATATTCCACAGACGATAATTAAGAGAAATATTATCTTTTTGTGATAGTCATAGTGACTCAGGGACAAAAAGCCTCCATGATTGATTGTTTTCCCAATCCTCAGAGAAAACTTTATAGAATAAGGAATTTATTTTTATGTTTTTACTTAGGAGCTTTGTTATGTCAATATGGTATGTATTCTCTTTCTGTTTCTATTAGGAGTATTATATTAATGGTAGACTTGAGGCACCTCAAATGTGAATATTTATTGCACTGGAGTACTTCTGGCTTAATCAAAATTTACAACATCCTGCCCTGAATTATGCACACACCTACAATTGCACATGCATCTTTATTAAAGTATTGAGACACTAGTCTCCTTAAAAATTAAAATAAAATGAATTTAGATGACCAGAATTTCTTTGGTCATTAAATTAATCTTCCCACCTCTTCCTTCTCCAGCCCCTTTGTTAGATGCCATTAACTTAGTACTTCATATTAATAGAGTTAAGGAGGTTTCTTGAAAATGATGGAACTACTTTCTTTTCTTGTTGGGTGAATAAGGCTTAGACATTATAAAAGTGTTAAGTTTCAAGGTAAAGAATTTGTATTTTAGGAAAGATAAACGTAGGTGGTAATAGAATCCAACATGTATTTCTTGTCTTACAACATCCCATTTATCTGTATGAGCAGAGAGCAGTTTTATATCTGCTACTTTGGATCCTCCTACAATTGTCTCCCAAGAAATAGGTGCCATACAGCAGCAAACTAAAATGGTTTCCTTTTTAAATAAAGGCCTTTTTGTTTGAGTTTTGTATATAGAAAAGGAAAAATGAAAATTACCCATTCTTTTCTTTTCTCACTCTGGCATGCAAAATAAAATACTTCCATACTCTTTTACCGTAAGCTTGGTGTTGTGTGTGACACGCTTTCTCTTGGAACATGACATGACCTCTGTTGCACCTCCCTACCCCACTCACCACATGTTTTCGGTGGCTTATTTGCTGCGTAAACTATGAAAGTTCATGTTGGAGCTCAGAATGTTAGATGAACAAACAGATGGGCACTATGCAGACCACCCTTTTCAGATACTCAGACACATTATAGAGTTCTTCCAACACACTCATGTCCACCAGAAGTAGACCTCACCTTCACTGTTCATTTTCTTAAATCCGCTGTCAGAATTAGTTGCTTTTTCATAAGTTTATTTGTTATTAAGGTCTAGTTGGGGAAGTGAATAACTAATTAATATGGGCTCTGTTGCTTTAGCCTACTTAGTGTAACAATATTTGGCTAGTAGTTGAGACCAGCATAATTTTCTGGCCAGATCCCTATGACTAGTTCAAATTATTTCTGGTTTGTTTATTTCTTCAGTAAATATTCATTGAAGGCTATCAGTAAATATTTATCAGTGCTGGGGATACAGTGCTGAAATATATTTCTGAACTGGGGATACAGCTCTGAATTGGAGGTGCATTTTAGGTGAGACAGGCAGCAAACAAAAATTGTAATATGTCAGGAAATGGTAAATGCTAAGAATAAAAACAGAGCGGGGCAATGGGGTCAGATAACGATTTCGTGCGTGACCTGGAAAGGTCCCTTTGACAACTTGTCATTTGAGGCTGAACCCAAAAGAAGTGAAGAAAAAAGTCACGTAGATAACTGGAGAAAACGCTTCTGACAGCAGGAACAGCAAGTGGAAAGGCCCTGAGGTGAGTGCGTGGTTGTTATGGTGGAGGTATAGCAAAGAGGCCAGTGTGGCTGAAATGGAGAGAGAGAGGATAAGTGTGATGGATGAGGTAAGGGGAGAAGGGAGTGGGAAGAGAGCAGGTATAATCATGTAGGCCTTGGTAAGGCTTCAGGTTTTATCCTGATCATTCAAGTGAGATGAGATCGGAGGCTTTTGGATTTGGAAATGTGAGGACACTAATGCCCTTTATTAAAAAGAGGTTGGTCGAGTAATGAGAAAAAAGATCAATTAGAGTGGGTTAAATAGTGAATGGGATGGAACTGAGTAAAGAAAATGAGTATAGACAGTGCTTTGGAGGAGTTTTGCTATAGAGAAGAGCAGAAAATGTTGATAGGATAGAGGAAGGATTTTTTTATTTACTTAGTTTGAAATGTTTAATTTCAAGATGGGGATATATTACGATACTTTTGTGTGCTGTGGCAAACGAGAATAAAGGCATATATTGTTATTCCAAGGGAAAGAAGCAATAATTTCCGGAGCTGTGTTTCTGAGTAGGTGAACTGGGATGGGATTCAGTGACCCAAGTGGAGGGATTTGCTTTAGGAACTAGGAGAGTGCATCCTTTGTAACAAGAGGACAGGCAGAATATATGAGCATAGATGCAGGTAGGTTGGTAGATATGGTAGTTAGAGCAAGTTTTTGGTTCTTAGATATCTGAAAATATATTTAAAAATATTTTCTAGCTTTTTTAGTTATTCACAATGGAAGGATCATTACATAGTCCACCATTGCCATAAGCTCCATGAGTATTTTTTTTTAAAGATTTTATTTTTTCCCTTTTTCTCCCCAAAGCCCCCCAGTCCATAGCTGTATATTCTTCATTGTGGGTCCTTCTAGTTGTGGTATGTGGGATGCCGCCTCAGCGTGGTTTGATGAGCAGTGCCGTGTCTGCGCCCAGGACTCAAACCAACGAAACACTGGGCCACCTGCAGCAGAGTACGCGAACTTAAACACTCGGCCACAGGGCCAGCCCCTCCATGAGTATTTTTTAAAGCATACAAGGCAGTGAAAAATTATGGGGTTGAGATCTAGAAGACATGTGAGCCTGGTAAATGTGGACTTTGGGGGCAGTTTTTCCCTATGGGGTATCTGCCAATTCCAAAAGACATGGACAAGAGGTTGAAATGATGAATAGATCATTGACAACTTCATGAGACTGGGGGGAAAAATGGAATGGGAGCTCTTTTAACTGCCTCTGACCCAATCTGCTTTTTGGGTTGGGACTCTAAAAAACTACGCACAATTAGAAAGAGTAACAAGAGAGCTCACATAGGGACTTAAATATAGCTTCAGATCACCTCAGTTTCATTCTCTATAATTGCATGAAGATGCTCTGGGATTGTCACCTATAATAATCAAATGTAAATTCTCTATGGAGAAAGATAATATACTATCATGCCTTAAATTATTTCTACAATGTCACATAAAATGTCTGGCACTCACCCGAAACATCCAGGCACATGAAGAGATAAGATAAAGTGGCCAAAAGCAAAGAACAGCAATATACAATAGGAAAATATTCAGAGAGGATCCAAATTACCGTGTTATCATAGTCAGACTTTAAAAAGATGCCAAATACATTCCTTGAAATAAAAAAAGTTTAAGAACACTTGCAGAGGACTGCAAGTAGCAAAGATGAAGAAAAAAAATTCCAGAATTGTAAAATTTATTATTCGAAATTTAGAATTCAATTGATTAGTTTAACAACAGATTATGCATTGCTGAAGAGAGAATTAGTGAACTAAGAGATAAGTCAAAAAAAATAAAGAAAAGATCAATCTGAATTATGGAGAGACAAAAGGATGAAATACACGGGAAAAAGTGTAAGAGATACAGGAAATATTGTGAATAGACCTCCAGAAACAGTTGAGAGAGTTTAAGCGATATTTGAAAAGTTGGTGGTTGGAAATATTCCAACTATGATCAAGAACATCAAACTACAGATTAAAGAAGCCCTAAAACCCTGGTGGAATGGATACAAAGAAAACCACACCAAGGTATATCACAGTAAAACTAAAAAAAAAAAAAAAATTAAAAGCAGCCAAAGAGTGAAAGACATACTACCATCAAAGGACAACAATAAAACTGACTTCTCAAAAGAAACAATGGAAGTCAGTTGACAATTGTATGATACTTTCAAATGGCTGAGAGAAAATAACTGTCAAATTTGAATGCTATACTCAGTTAAAGCAACTCTCAAAATGATGGTGAAATAGATGCAGTTTGGGGAAAACATAAACAGAGAAGCCCCAAACAGCAGACATTCCTCCAAGATGCTGTGAAGAACATATGTAAGTAAATCTAAGTTCAAATTGATCATATAAACAAAATGATAATGTCTTTTAAAGTTTTACATATATACGGGATTAAAATGAACCAAAATAACTAGAGAGTAAATAAAGTCAATGAGTCCTAAGGCTCATGTATTGTCTGAGAAGAGATACAAAAATCAGTTTATATTAGACTTGAATAAGTAAAGGATGGATTTTATAGCCTTAAAGATACAGGTAAGAGATTAGTATAACTCTTAAGATAATAGGGGAGAGAGAATAAAAATTATTACAAGGAAAGTAAGAAAAGGAAAAAAATTAGATGGAACAAATACAAAACGAATAGTAATATAGTAGATTAAAATATAGCGTAATTACATTAAATGTAAATTAAAACACAAATATTGTCAGGGTAATAAAACCATGTCCAATGATATGCTGATTAGAAGAAATATTTAAAATATCAGCATATAGAAAGGCTGAAAGCAAAAAGATGGAAAAGATGTAGCGTGCAAATATTAGCTTACAAAAGACAGTTTAGCTATTTTAATATTCAACCAAATGCATTTAAAGGCAAAAAAAAAAAAAATTACCAATAGTACCATAGGACTCTGTGTAATGCTAAAAGTTTCAGTTCACCAGGAAGCTGTAACTGTCCTAAATTTGAATGCACTTAAAAACCACCAAATTCCAACAGAACTTGCATTATTACTATGAACTCTTGGGTTTGTAAAGTAGGCAAAGGAAGCTTAGGGGATCTTAAGTAAGAGAGGTGAGAAGGACAGAGGACATGGGTGAAGCATAGATGAAATCAGCCTCCGAAGGAGAAAGTTCAACACTAAAAGTCAAATACTCCACAGAGATCAGCAACTTGGTCATTCTCAGCACCAGCTACAGGGAACAGGCTTGAAAGTGACCAGTGGTGGCAGCCCTGGAGAAACAGTGCTTCTGAGGGTCATTAGATATGTAGAAAAGGTGTGGTGGCCTTTGAATATGTGGCAGGGAGGCAAAAGAAGGAAACCGAGGGGGTAATTAAGGGAACATTGTCCACATGAGCCCTTCTTGAAGAATCCAGGGGATGTGTTTTCTCTAACCTAGAGATAAGTAGGGAAATGACAGATAGTGAGAATTTATTATATTAAATTGTAGAGCTAAGACTAAAATGAAAGGTGGGGCAAGGATTGGGAAAATAGTGTGCAAACATTGTATATTCTGACAAGTACAAAATGCAGCTAAATAACTAGGAGGTAAATGCAGAGAGAAAGGAAAAAGTAGACTATTATTGATGGCTAAATGGTAAGTGGGAGTGAAAGGATACCATTTATTTCAATTGGCAGCCAAGACAGTATAAAGTAAGAAAAAAAGGGGATTAAGAGCACAATAAAAGGCATATATATAAAGGTAGCCAAAAGAATAAAAATATAAACCTTCCTAATACCAGAAAAAATTTTTAATTAATAAAGATAACAAATAGAGAAACAGAATCACGTAATACACATAGTACATGCAAAGTAAGATGATATAATCGAGTTGAGAGCAATATATCAGTTATATTAAAAAGGCAAAAGGGCTTAACTTGCCCACTAAAAGAAAAAGATTTGAAAATTGGCTTATGTAGCAAAAACCAATGCTAGGTTATATATACAAGAGATATGGCTAAAACCAGTGATTTAAAGGGCTAAAAATAAAGGGATGGACAAAGATAAAGCACACAAATGAAAACAATAAGAAAGCATGTGTTCTCATCCTTATATCAGATAAAGTAGGATTCAGGCCAATAAACATTCAAGGAGACATAGGATATCTTCTAATATTAAAAACTGCAATTCACTCTGATGATATGTTACAAATATCCATGTGCCAAAAAGCACAGCAAGCCTTATATAAAGGGAAGAATAGAAATAAAATTCCCAACTAAAAAAAGCTAGAAAAAGAACAACAAATGATGCTCAAAGAAAGCACCAAGAAGCAAATATTAAAGATAATAAATATTAATGAGATGGAGAATGGAAAGCAGATCAAATCAGTAAGTCAAAATCCTGGGTCCTTGGAAAAATTGACAACATAAACTAATTACTAGCATTTTTAAGCAGGAAGAAAAGGGAGAAAAATATAAGAGATAATAAATAAACAGAAAATGATGATTGATACAGAGAAAATTTTAAAAATCACAAGATATTACTCTGCACACCTCTATGCAAATACAATTGAAAACCTAGATAAAAAGGATATTTTCCTAGGAAGAGACAGTTTACCAAAATTGATCTCAGGAAGAATAGAAAGCTTACATAGACTACTTTGTATAGAAGAAATAGAAGAGTTATCAAGGAACTACTACACAGAAAAGCAACAGGGCCAGATGGTTTTACAGAATAATTCTACAAACTTTAGAGACCAATTAGTGCCAATGGTATATAAATTACTTAAGGGAGAAAATAAAATGTACACATTGTTTTTACAAAACAAGTATAACATCGACACCTAAATTTGTTAAATGTAACACAAAAAAGGAAGTCATAAATAAGTATTACTTATTAATATTAATGAAAAATCCTAAATCAAATATAAGCACAGCAACTTCAACACCACATTAGAATGTAATACACTATGACTGACTGGAATTTTTCTAACAATGTAAGGAGGGTTGATATTATGAGATCTACTAATATAGTTTCCTATTTTAATTGGCTGAGGAAGAAAAACTTTATGATTTTCTCATAGATGCTGAAAAAGGTTTTGACAAAATCAACTCCCATTCCTGATAAAAACTCACAAGAAAATAAGAATGAATATATTCTTCCATAACATCATAAAATATATATACTATATATATTAAATATATATATATTATATATATATATAAAATATATATAATAATAAATCTACCATTAAACTTGAAAATTGAAAAATGTCATTAAAATGAAAATGCAAGCTGCAGACAGGGAGAAAATATCTACACTATATATCTGACAAAGGAGTAAGGTCCAAAATATAAAGACCTCTTACAATTCAATATTTAAAAGATGAAGAGTTCAACAAGGATGTTGGCAAAAATATTTGAGCAAATATTGTTTAAAAATTATATAAAAATGGAGATAAGAACATGAAAAGATGCTCAGTATCATTAGTCACAGAAAAAGACAAATGAGAAGCCACACTGAGATATACATACCCATTAAAATGGCTAAAATCAAAAAAGCTACTCCCAAATGTCAGTAAGAATGTGAAACAGCAGGCACTGTACACTGTTGAGAGGTGTGTAAATGACACTCTATTTTGGAAACAATTTGGAATTTTCTTATAAAGTGAACATACTCTTAGCACATGACACAATGATGTCATTCCTAGGCATTTACCCAAGAGAAATGAAAATACATGTCCACAAGAACACTTGTTCATAACTCTTTATTCACAGCCCCAAACCGGAAGCCACTTAGGTGTCCATCAACAGGAAAATAGACAAGTTGTGGTATATTCACACAATAGAATACAACCTAGAATTAAAAGTAACAAACTATGTACGAATACATGCAAAACATGAAGGAATCTCAAAAATATTACATTAAGTGAAAGAAGCCAGATATAGAAGAATACATGCATTCCAGTTATGTAAAATTCCAAAGCAGACAGAAAGATAAATCAAAATGTTAAATAATGGTTTTTTTGGATAGTGTGGCTTTTTGGGTAGTGTGATTCTTCTCAGTTGATTATTTTAATATTATTTGTATTTTTGACTTTTTCCATATGGTCTATATTTAGTTCAAAGAAAGGAAAGAAGTTCTGGGATATAATGTACAGCATGGAGACTATAGTTAACAATACTGTATTGTATATTTGAAAGTTGCTAAGAAAGTAGATCTTAAAAGTTCTCATCACAAGAAAAAAAGTGTAACTATGTGAGGTGATGGATATTAATGAAACTTTGTGGTGATCATTTCGCAATATATGGATATATCAAATCATCATGTTGTGCCCCTAAAACTAACACAATACTATATATCGATTATATCTCAATAAAACTGGAAAAAAAGAGAAAATAAAAGAGTTCATTACACGTAGTGTGGGTAAATATTCTTTGGCGAGATTTTTTTTTCAATTTTGCGTAGTCACAACTTTGAACTGGGTCACAATATAAAGTGTATTTCTTACTGTGGGACTCAGTCACAAAAGTTGGAAAAACACTGCTTGACTAGATAAAAGGATTATATTAGATTGATAGTTTGTGATAAATATAGAACTCAGAAATGTAATGTTGAGTGAAAAAAGCAAGTTTCAAAGTGTACAGTTAGATGCCATTATTAAAATATTTCTTGGAAAAGACCCAGTTATTTTTGCACAATTGTTTATGGTTTGTAAAAATACTGTTCCTACCCCTTTATAATTCTTTTAATCATTAGTTTGGAAAATGGGGGAATTTGATAATTGTAAAAGTTTTATAATATACTGTGATCCCTATGTTCATTGGTTAAATTGTGTTGATAATATTGTCTTACGACCAGAATTTAAAATATACATAGTTTGACTCGATGGTTCTACAAAAATCATTATTGTTCACTCATAGCTCTGTACACTTTGCATTTATCTCAATTTCGATCGTCTCCTCCCCACTAAGACCAAGTGTAATTCATTATTGAAAGTCTCCAGAGAAAAAGTTTTTCTAGTGTGTGAATTTTAGTATAGGACACATACACTTTTAAATGATAAACTTTATTTTTTTTAGAAATTTAATAGAAATATTTTTCAAATGTTATTTTTATCTTTACCTTTTTAAGCAAAATGTCTAGAACCTACCATAAAGATGATACTTATATATTACCCAACAGAACAACCGATAGCACTCTCAAACCAATCTTTGAAAATTAGCATTATCATTATTGCTGAACTGATTATTATTGTTTGACTCATGAAGTATTGCAGCATAAATAATTAAAAGGATTTTATTGATTTGGAATATTTTAAATTTTATTTTACTTAGGAATTTTTAATAATTTTTTAAAAATTGTGGTAAGAAACACATAACTGACGTGAAATTTACCATCTTATCCATATTTACGTATACAGTTCAGTAGTGTCAAGTATGTTCAGCAAGAGGTCTCCAGAACTTTTGGAGTTTTTTAATGACCTCATTATAAAATCAAAATCAATTTCAAAATATTGCATTTTACTTTAGAAGTATATTGAATAGACGTGTGATTGGCATTTACGCATCATCAGAAATTTGGATGTTTTTCAGTAGACTCATCTACAAGAGGAGTTTCCTATGCAAAGGCAATTCTGGTGTTTTTATTTTTTTATTTTTTAAAGATTGGCACCTGAACTAACATCTGTTGCCAATCTTCTCTTTTTTTTCCCTTCTTCTCCCCAAAGCCCCCAGTACATAGTTGCATATTATAGTTGTAGGTCCTTCTGGTTGTGCTATGTGGGATGCCACTCAGCGTGGCTTGATGAGCAGTGCTAGGTCCATGCCCAGGATGTGAACCAGGAAACCCTGGGCCACTGAAGCAGAGCGCATGAACTTAACCACTGGGCTATGGGGCCAGGTCCTGGTGTTTTTCTTATTTGTTGCTCTTTATCATGAAATTAGGACATGGATTTTAAATCCACCTTCTTTATTTGATCTCTTAGTTTTAGTTAACTCCATTAAGAGGGTCACAGTCATTGTCGTAAATAAGTCTGATCCTGCTGTACTACAAATGCATGAAGTGCGTGGGATTAAATGACACCTCTAGTGGCCCATCTCCAGGAACTCTAATCAGCTCATGCTAATTGCAGTGACAGAAGACATAAACTGGCCTCTAAAATAATTATGGTATTGGCAGCTTTCTCATATCAGGATAAATAACTTTAGAGCTTTGACTTCGGATTTCTTCGATATGAACCAATAAAATAATAAAAATAAACGATTTCAGAAAATGAGAGTATTAGTCTGGAGAGAGGAATAAATCTTGAATGCCAAATAGTCAAGACTTAAGAGACAGTTTGAACTAACTAGCGTATTAGAACTAAACTCAAGCCAGACGGTCAGGGATGTTGGTTGCCTGGGTGACCCTTTCTTGCACAGGTGAAGGTCTGGAGATGGATATGCAGGCTCGCCCATGGGCAGACTTTAGCTCTGGTGTCTTCCTGTGGCCCTTGCTTGGCTTCTTCCTTTTCCTTCTAGCTACATCTTGTTTCCCCATGTCTTTACCATGGTGACATTCTTGTTCTGAGCTGTCTACCAAGGTGCTAGGTTCAGACGGGCCTGGGTGACTGTGGGCAAAATTACAGGACTTTCTCAGACCAGTCTCCTCTTCTGTAAAAATGGGGAAATAATATCCATTTCATAGATCTGTTGTTAGGACTAAATTGAATAATACTTATATTGCACTCTGCTCTAGCTAAGAGAAAATTTCACATTTTGACTACTCTGACAACTTTTATGCCTGGGTAGTGGGAATCCAGTGGGAAGGGGCTGCTATGTTACAATTACCAATAGTTTTTCTGTTTTCGCTTGAAGGGCAAACAGATTCCTCCTTCATTTATTTATTTTTTATTTATTTTTTCTTAAAGATTGGCACCTGAGCTAACAACCGTTGCCAATCTTTTTTTTTCCTGCTTTTTATCCCCCAACCCCCCCAGTATATAGTTGTATATTTTAGTTGTGGTCCTTCTAGTTGTGGCACATGGAACACCATCTCAACATGGCCTGATGAGCAGTGCCATGTCCGCGCCCAGGATCCGAACCCTGGGCTATCGAAGTGGAGCGTGAGAACTTAACCACTCGGCCACGGGCAGACCCCTGCTCCTTCATTTAGATGACATTTCTTTATTTACTTTTTGGTCATACAGATGGAAAAGCCAAGATCCTATTCTGGCATGGAGATCTTTGGCATTTGAGGAGCTAAATTACATAATAACATGGTAGAAGAATTAGTCTTCTTTATAGCATGGCCTCCTTTCCTATTCTATATTTTAGCTGGCGTATTGTACTTATTGTGGCTGTGGGAGAAATAACCATCCTCCCACACAAGAAAACCCCATGGGCACTTCCGAGAAGCCTGGCTTTGTGGAGAAGAATGTGTTGAAAGACACGCCCACTGTGAGCTGGTGAGTTGGTTCTTCAAACTCGGGACAGTGTGGTAGATGAGGGGATGGGAGCTTATCAGGAAACTCTTGCTCGTTGGGGTTTGCCCAAGGCCACCTAGTTATACTAGGCACATCTAGTTCCCAGTATAATGCATAGGTTAAGTTTTTCTTTCTTCTCTGTTATCCACAAGATTTTGGGCTAAATGTTAACATTGTGCTAAATGTTAAAGGTTCTAACTAGCTGTACTTTGGGGAGGGGCTTATGTCTGTGTTTCTATCCTAAGAACATGAAAGAGACCAAGAGATGACTTGCTTACAGATATGGTTGCTGAGGTGACAAGTGACAAGTAGTACATATTTGTAGAATATACATTCTTTAGGGATTTCCCGAGATATTGGAGTTCCTAAAATCAAACAGAATGCAGATTAGGATTATTGTTATGGGCATTGAGACAAGTGGACTGCTGGGATACACATTATCTGCTTTAAAGTAATTTTTCCTTTAAAGAGGTTTTCCTAAGATGGAAGGAATGGTCTAATCAAAAGAATGGTGAAATGACACCTATTGGTGATATTTTAGGGACATTCCATGCCTACAGCCCTCCTCCTCCATTAAAATTGTACCTGATAGGCCACTGCCTACTTATAAATTGGTTCCTGTTTTCTTCTAAAAATAAACTGGACTCGAGAGCCTGGATCCCTCCACCCCTTCCATCTCTTCAAGAATTTTTGAAGCCATTAAGGAGTTGAATCTGTGCTTCTTGGCTCTATTCCTGAGCTTACTTTTTGTCTAGCACTTAATGAAAGGAATAAAACATCTACTTTGTCATCATCCTGTGCTACTAGATAGAAAATTCATTTAGAATAAGATTATATCTCTGTCCCTCATCCCCCTCTATCTGTCATCTCCTAACCTTGCCCATGCCCATTCTGGGGCTCTAATGAAATGTTATTGAGTAAATGATGTGGAATATAGAGAATGACAGTAATGTTGGTGATACTGAGATGCTACCAACAGGACTCAAAAGTCTCTGTGAATATCTTTGTGAGGGACTATGTAACCTTGGGTGTGCTAGAATTTAAGTTACAGAAATGGGATATCAGTTGGGAACTCAAAAGGAATGGCCCTAGCCTTTCACTTGGTATCTCCCACCATTGGTATGTAGAACCAAGGGGTGTTTTAGGCTAACCAGGTCATGTGAAAGGGGCTGTACACTGAACGCTCATAGATGGCCAGGAGAGGTGTCTGAAGAATGTCAGACTGTCCAATACTTTAGAATTGAGTTCTAGTGTCAGTTTACACTGTATGACATTTAGGAATATATGTTTGGATTATTGCAGAAAAAGTTAATTTGCTTTCTAGTCTGAGGCAAACCCTGTTTCTTTCTTTCTGGATCTTTAAGTAACTTTTTTTCTCTATGTTACTGTTTGGCATAATCGTTTTTTAAATCTAAAATGATTTGTGGAGATATAAATGTTTGCTGAAATCACCAAAATTTTGATGGATTTTAAGATGATATAAATGCCTGGTTCTCTGGGTTATCTAATATCAGCTGAAGATTATTGCTATTGGCCAAACTTGTTTTCTATTTGTAAAATAATATGAAATTTTTCTATTGTTAGGAGGAAAATTACTAGCATGTCCCTTTAGGGAATTTACGCCTTTAACCCATAATAGCCTATGACCTCTAAAAGTTATTATAGAAGAAATAGAAACACCTGGATCAGAAGTAGTGGCCAGTTTACTTGAAAGAAATTTTTCTCTTACAGTTTTTAACTGCCAGGCTCATTAGGTACACTTTTTATTAATACTGCAAAAAAGTAGGCCTTGAAGTTTGCCCTCTAAAACTTTTATCCAGTGGCTGATTTGCTAATTTAGGCATATTGTGACTTTTTAATTGCAACATCTGGGAAGGGAGAATGATCCCTTAAAACCCTATTAGTCCTTGAGGCTTTGAGGCATGAGACTATTCCACTTTACAAAATCCAGAAGAATTCCAATTCTAAACGTTGGCTAGTTTTTGTGTTATTTGGCTGTTTACAACGTCTCCATGGTGACTTCCCAACACATTTCACACTTAATCTTAAAATGAGTGTTTTCTGCCACATCTTCCACCCATTCCTTTTTCCTTGAATAAACTGTTTTGGGTGACACATAATAGCTAAATATATTCGTATATATTCTGGCAGTTATGTTTACAAACAGATATAATTGCTAGCAACATGGTTGGTTATTTTTGGGATTAAATCGTACTAATTAAATGTTGTTTTTAAAAACATAAAAATTTAAACACAAATTTTCTCATTACCACCTTCCTTGTTTTAATAATTATAAATGAGTTTCTCTAATCTAATGCATGAGATTCATCTTGATATTTATGCCATAAAATATTAGGAAAAATATAAGACATATTCTTTAACACGAAATTATAGTAACAATAGCACACATTTAATTAGTGTTTACTATGAGCCGAGTGATTTACAAAATTGTTTGATTTAATCCTCACAGTGATACTCGGAGGTAGGCAATGTCGTCATTCCAAATTCACAGACGAGGAGATTAAAGCCTGGAGACGTTAAGGAAATTTCCCCAAATCACACAGCCAAAAAGTAATGGATATGAAACTAGTATCCGAACCAGTTTGCTCCCAAAGCCAGGACTCTTCAGCTCTATGTGTTTTGTCACTTAGTAATTCTGTATAGAGCCAGCCATGGTGGTCTAGTGGTTGAGACTCAGCACTCTCACTGCCATGGCCCCAGGTCCCTGTCCCAGTCGGGGAACAACCACACCACCCATCTGTTGTCATACTGTGGTGGCTGCATGTTGCTGTGATGCTGAAAGCTGTGCCACCAGTATTACACACACCAGCAGGGTCTCCGATGGTGGACAGGTTTCAAGAGGGCTTCCAGACTAAGACAGACTAAGAAGAAGGACCTGGCTGCCCATAAGCTATGGGTTAAGAAATAAATCAGTCATGCATAAGAATGGAGTTTTGTAATCAAATTCTCTTACAGACTATTATTGGTATGAGTATTATTGATCGTAGGTACTTTTGTTCATTGTCGTTTTTGCTGTAGAACTGCTCTGATGAGTGTTACATATAGATTCACCCTGCAAGTCATAGCTCCATGAGCAACTGGGACCTCCAACTCCTGCCTTCCTGGCTCCTATGCCCTCTATTGCAGTGGCTGTTTTGCTGGTAGTCAGAGATGGCACCCTGAGAGAGTCCCTCTTGCTGTTCCTTGAGATATATCCTTCTTATTCTAGAGGCAGTTCCTCTTATACTTCCTCTTTTATATTGAGTGTTTTCCTCCATTGCACTGTGCTAAAACCCAGGAACTGCAGTGAGAGCACTAACCAAGCAATTCATGGCCATCTTCTTAAATGCCACCTGGTATAAACAAGGTCAGATAGGCCCAGAAGACCAGCAGGCCTCACCAGGTTGGAAATTCTGTCCAGGAGAACTCTGTCTCCTGAGATTCCTGCTTCTAATCTAGAATGAGGTAGAAGAACATGGGTCTAGGAATTAGGATACATGGTTTTTAGTACCAAGTCTGTCAATAAATTATCGTGGAACTACCGGCAAATTATTTGATCACTCTGGATACCTGTTTCCTCGTTTGTAAAACAGAGATAACGACGATTGCCTAACTTTACTTCACAGGGTTGTGATGAAGATTAAATATGGTAAAGTATTTTGAAAAATATAAGGTGCCACACAGATAAAAAGTTGAAGTATGTTTCCATGCAGCTCACTGACACAAGCGTAGTGTTGCAGGGTCGTAAAAAGTGGAATCAGTGTCTGGGAGCTGTGTACTTGTGCATCCTTTCCATGCAAGAAGATTCTGATGACTACAGGAAATTAGATCGAGGACAGGTTTTAGGGAAATTTGACTTTTTTTCCTCTGATCTATAGCATGACATTTTGTTTATAGGTTTATTTTTCAGCTCAGTTGACTGCAGGCTTCACTGTGAAGGTGCTGATACAAAGATAAAAGGAAGAGATACCTGCCAAACTTCCAAATGGGAAGTATGAGGCTTATGCTAATTAATTGTAAGGGCAAGAAAGAGATCCCAAAGAAGAACACTAGTAAACATTCTATTGTATACCTCTGGCTTGGGATAAGCTATTTGGGGTAGGCAGAATTTTAAGATACCTCCCTGCCCCACTGGCCCCAAGATTTCCTGCCCTAATGTCTGGAACTGAATATAGTGAGCCATCATGCCTACAATTATATATGTACTTAATGTGCTATCAGTTGATTTTGAGTTAATCAAAGGGAGATTATCCATGTGGGCCTAATATGATCACATGAGTTGTTTTAAAACAGAGAGTTTTCTCTGGTTGTGGCAGAAGAGGAAGTCAATGAGATTCCAAGCATGAGATGGATTCAATATGCCCTTGCTACCTTAGGAGGTGGAGAGGCTACTTAGCAAGGAAAGTGGGTGGCCTCTAGGAGCTGACAGTAGCCCCCAGCTCACATCCAGGAATAAAACCTCTATTTCAGTCTTACAACTGTAAGGAACTGAATTCTGCCGGCAACTTGAATGAGTGTAAAAGTGAAGTTTTCCCCAGAGCTGCCTGGTCGACCACTTGGTTTCGGCCTTGTGTGACCCTAAGCAGAGAATCTAATCAAGCCTACCTAGACTAACCTAGAGAACTATGAGCTAATAAACGGGTGCCATAATTTGTTAAGTAATGATAGAAAATTGCCACACTATTGCCTTTAATGTTTCTGCATTCTAATTCTTTTCTATTTTGACTCCTTTGGTTCTACCACTGAAAACTGTCTTCTGTCTTCCTTACAGCTATGGTTAGGAGTTCATTTTGTATTAACTTCATCTATCATAAACACATCTCACTTGAATATGGCTGAGAAATATTCAAGCATTCTTTCATTTGATGAATAGTCATTGTATCTATGATGTACGTTGGCTCTTCTAGATAATAGGGATAGAATAATAAACAAAACCTACATCATTTTTGCTTTCATAGAGGTTGCATTCTGGTAGGTAAAATGGGTAATAATTAAGTAAATATAAACCATCACATCAGATATTGTGAAGTGTAAGAAAGTGGTTGGAGAGGTTATTGGCTATGATAAAGAATTTAGATTTTCCTGGGAAATTATTGGAGGGTTTGAGAAGGAGAGTGACCAGATCAGATTTTTATTGTAAAAGGGTCACTTTGGCTGCTCTGTGGATAATAAAGCAAGTTGAGAGGTGAGGAGTGGGAAGTGGGATGGAGGATACATGGGGAAGTAAGGGGACCGGTTGAAAGGCGGAAGTCCTGAGGAGACATGATGGTAGCTAGCACTAGCTGGGAGTGGTAGAGATGAGGAGAAGTGATTACATTTGGAATATATATGAAGGCGTAAGAGGATTAAACAGGAAACAAATCTTCAGTTCTTGAATACCAGTGATTGAGAGGTGGCTCTTGAGTGATCTACTCAATTCCTTCATTCCCAGTTGATCAAGTACCAACTCCTGCATTCCAGCTGGCATTCAGGAGATTCCAATTTTGACTTAGCATTTCACATATATGGTTTTGTTTACTTCTTAAAATAGCTGTGTAAAGTAGGTGTCTTTAACTCCACCAAAAATTATTCTATATTATGGATTTTCAGAGTTGTTGGGAACAGATAAAATGGTGTGTGTGCACTAGCAATTTGATGGTGAGTCCTATCTGTAAGTTCTATTCTACTTGAAAATCATACGCATCCTCTTTCTTTCAATGTTTTTGTTTGTTTTGGCATATGATTCTTGATTCTGATGTCAGAGATTTGGACCTATCAAAAGTGGATAAATGTAGTTGAATCCAGGGATTCTGGAATGGAATTTTTACTTTTGGAATTTTCTTCGTCATTGAATTATGGCTCAGAGTAGAGATTGTCCTAGCTCTGGTCCCAGTTTCCCTAAGCATGGGTGTCTTTTCTGAGTGTGCCACCAGAGCAATGAAGAGCCTCCTGAGAGATTACTCTAAATGATGTTGGAGTCGGAGCACGGAGTAGGCTCACTAGCTGAAAGTATAATGCCATTTTAAGTTTCCAGTTCTGACATTTGGTTTTGAAAGCTCTGTAACATATGCAAGGGATGGAATGCCTGAGTGTCCAAAATGATCAACTATCAATTATGGACAATTGTTTTAAAACCTAGTTGTTTAATAAAGAAAACTGAACCCAAATATATAATGTTGATTCCTTGGCATGCTTGTAGGATATGAAGAGGGTAATTTATCTTTTTTGAACAATTATTGTGAATGTACTACTATGCACTAACCACTGTGCGAGGAACTGAGGCTACAACAATGAGTCAGAGACCCAGTCCTGCTCTCAGGGAGCTTTGAGTCAAGTAGAATAAGCCGTCATTATGAAGTGCCCACGCAAATAAGTTATGGTTGCAAATTGAGAAATACTATAATGGAAAAAAACAATACAAATGCTACTTTCATATTGAGTGTGAACAAGATCTTGTGATATGTATATTCATTTACGTCCTGAGAAAATTTGGGGAAACGAAAAAACGAATTTCAAAAATCTGAATATTCATAAACTTCTTTCTAGGGCTATTAATTTGGAAGCTTCATTTTAAACCAAATAAAAAATCATTTCTTCATTAACAAAGCACAGCCTCAGCATTTGACCTTTTTTATATTCTATGTGCTGCTGCCATCTCACTGAGCTAGTGTGGCACACGGCCAATATTTCTTTATTAACTTTGACATTTGTATGTCTTCATTCATTCATTCATCCATTATTCTTTCAAGGAAGATTCTATTATCTTTTCTGCATGGGTAGCCTTTGGCTAAGTCTCAAAATTATATGATGACAATAAAAATGACAGTTGTCATTAATTACATCCCTATTCTGTGCCAGACATCATATATATATGTATGTATGTATATATATATACATGCATATATATAATCTCATTTAATTCTTTTAGCAACTTTGATTTGTAGACATTAATCTTATTTAATGTGAAGAAACAAGGCCCAGAGAGGTTAGTAAACTACTTAAGGCCATGAAGATGGTAGTTATGTAGAATTCAAATCGGGTTGATCTGGTTTTGAAATCTGCATCTTTTCATTACACTGTTTTAGCAAGGACAATGATATGCTTATAATAGTTATATTACAAGATGGCATATGATGAGTGCCATGCTCCAACATTAGGATTATAAATGAGAGGCTACATTTTTAGCTGAAGTAACCATGTTGGATACCCTTAGCTCTACTTGTCAGTTCCCTGAATCTTCTTTTTAGGCCTCTCTACCATACATCATCTCCCTCTCTTTTATGCAGAAACCTGAGAGTTGTTATAAATCGAGTGGAAAAAGATACTGCTGTCTCTTGAAGTGTTCTCTGATAAAAAGTTTTATCCTGAGTGTAAGAGACAGATTTGCAGTCTAAAGTACCTTTTTTACCTCTCCTTCCAGTTTTTTTAAGAGACACTCTATTTGTGACTCAAGGCTGTCCAGTGTATCAAATAGGTATGCAATGTCATTTTTTTGTTTTTAGCAGTAATGGCATGTTTGATGAGTCTGCTCTCAATTTTACTGTTGATTTAGAAGGCTCATGAAGACCCATCTGGCAACATCCTGTGAGCCAGTGCCACCTGGTGAGGGAAATGGTGATGCGGGCATCTTCTGAGCCTTGTATCAAATTTGGATCACTTTTTGGTGTATACCATGCAAATATGCATTCTCAAGTAGTCTGCTTTTATAGGCACATTATTTCAACCACTATGAATGACCATGGTGGAGAGAGAAGATAAACTGCATTATCTTAAACTACTTTAATTGGTAAGTTAATGTAAATTGGTAAACTACGTTAATATACTGCCATTTTACAGAACTATTAAAAACCCCGTAAGCAAATATTTAAATCATAGTTGACAAAATTAAAGCCATTGTTAACAATGCCCCCACTTCCTTATAATTGTACCTGAATTTCTTACCCTTCCCCAGGGGTCTGTGGTTTCCTGAATAAAGCATATGTGTTCCAAGTCATAAAATGAACATTGCATGTTTCAATCAGAGGGTTTTAAATTGAATCAGAATCTGTCACCCATGTTTGGTTTTTGGCGATCACTTACATTCTAAAAGCATCAGTTTCCTCAATGCAAAATGGAGGATAATGTGATCTGCCCTACTTCTCAGAGTTTTAGAAAGAATCATATGTTAGTGCACGCGAAGAGTGCTTTGTGACTGGCAATTTCCATACAAATATTTAATAATCTTTCTGCTGCTAGCCTTTTCATTCCCAGGAAACAGGAAAATTGGCTACATAAGCAGATGAGTAACATTTTAATTGTAAAAATCCTTTAAATGGAAGTTAAGAACCCTACAAGACTTGATCCTGGTAAGTGCTTTAGAATTCTTGTGTGTCACTCCCTCAAACAATTGAGAACAATAGTACCGGCTTATTTGCTTCTTCAGAAAATCAAAGAAAATTTTGCATGATGCCATTTCCTCCTTAGTAAATTTTTGACTGAGCAGAAATGAGACGAAATATGGGGAAAAGATGTTTATCAGGATTGAGTTGACCATTCATATATGAACTTGTAGTTAAATCAAGTGTACTAACTTTTAACTTTCCTAAGAATGTCAATTTATTTTATATTTCTTGTTTTGAGCAATCACATTTTTCTTAGTTTACTGATTTCAGTAAAATTGTTAGTGAAAGTGCTTTCTCTGTTAGTTTTATGATTATGTGCTGCCAATATTTGTCTTTTGTAATAAGCAACGATGATGATAGTAAAAATCCTTTAAGCATTTAACCCTGGCAGGCATGCACAAAGCATTTTACATATATTATCTCACTTAATCCTCACAACAAATTTATAAGGTAAGCCTTCTTATTCCATTAGTAGGTACTATAGTCTTGTGTGTGTGTGTGTGTGTGTGTGTGTGTGTGTATGTGTGTGTGCGTGTGTGAGAAGGATTGGCCCTGAGCTAACATCTGTTGCCAATCTTTTTGCTTGAGGAAGATTGTTGCTGAGCTAACATCTGTGCCCATCTTCCTCTATTTTATGTGGGATGCCACCACAGGATGGCTTGACAAGCCATGTAAGTCTGCGTTGGGGATCTGAACCTGCAAACACCAGGCCGCCAAAGTGGAGTGCATGAACTTAATCACTACATCACCATGCCAGCTCAGGTACTATGTTCTTGATTTGGTGATGAGGAAATAGAGACTTGGAGACATTTCAGTAAACTTACTCAAGGTCACGTGGCTAGGATGGAAGTGAACTGGAATTGTAAAATCATTTGAAACTACCTTCTGCACTCTTCTACCTCTTACGACAGCTTTTTACCGCAATTGAAATTAAACACTAAATTATGCAATTAGTTGTTTAATATTTCTTTGCTGTTTTACTACCTATATCTCCAGCAATTAGCACTTTGTATTACACACAGGCACTCAATATACTACTTGTGGAATAAATGAATAAATGAAAGGAAAAATTGGGCTCTTCTGAATGGAAAAAGAAAGTTGTAGCGACAAGTAGTGTTTTGGTGCTACAGTAAGTTTCCCCTGCTGGTTTCTACTTACTCATGTAAGCAGAAAGTTGGCCCTGTTCATAGTGTTTCTGATCTGACTGAGGCAGCCTGTAGCAATCAAAAGCTTTTGCTTCCTGGAAGAGAGACTTCCTGGATTTGCAAAGAGGCTTCAAGGATTTGCAAACTGGCAGGGTTGCTGAAACTCGGCAGGTGTGAATTGTGACAACTGATTCTGTAATAGTAGTCAGTAAGATAACTACCTTGTCCTTAGATGTTTATATTTATTTAAATCTTATTATAGTTGTGAATCCTACTTAAGAAGATTAATGATACTAGTTGATATTTATACTTTTAAAATAAAGAACACTATGATAGTCATATAAAATATTTCTGGTTTTCCCTCTGGGCCCATGGTATACTTTTCTGCTCCTTTAGAGTTACGCATAACTTGCTTTGGATAATGGAATGTGAGTAGAAATAACATACATCACTACTAGGTAGAAGTTTTAAGAGGCTATATCTCTTTGCCATTTCTCTCTTTCTCTTTGCTGTGATGGCTATTCCTCAGCCTGTGTCTTAGAGTATGAAGGCTTGGAGGAAAGCCCCCAGCCAACGCATGATGGACATGTAGAAGGAGAGAGAAATAAAACCCTTAATGTTGTAAACATTTTAGATTTGGGCTTTAAAAAATGCTCTATTGTGATAAGAACACTAACCTCAACAAAGCTTTCAAGTGTACAGTATAGTATTGCTAACTATAATCACAATGTTGCACAGCAGATCTCTAGAACTTACTCACTTTGTGTGACTGAAACTTTATGCCTTCCTATTAGCAACTCACCTGGTAACTACCATTCTACTCTCTGATTCTATGAGCTTGAAGATTTTAGATACTTCATATGAGTGGAATCATGCAATATTTATCCTTCTATGACGGGCTATTTCACTTAACGTAATGTCCTCCAGATTCATCCATGTTGTCCCAAATGGTAGGATTTCCTTCTTTTTTAAGGATGAATAATATATCATTGTACGTATATACCATATATCCATTCATCTCTCGATAGACATTTAGATTATTTCCATATCTTGGCTATTGCAAATAATGCTGCAATGAACATGTGAGTGCTAATATCTTTTTGATATTCTGATTTCAATTATTTGGATAAATACCCAGAGTGCTATTGAAGGATCATATGGTAGTTCTTTTTTTCTCTCTTCTTTTTTTGGTGAGGAAGATTGGCCCTGAGAAATCATCTACCGCCAATCTTCCTCTTTTTGTTTGAAGATGATTGGCCCTGAGCTAACATCTGTGGCAATCTTCCTCTAATTTGTATGTGGGACACCACCACAGCATGGCTTGATGAGTGGAGTATAGGTCCACACCCAGGATCCAAACCCATGAACCACAGGCCACTGAAGTGGACCATGTGAACTTAACCACTATGCCACTGGGCTGGCCCTGGGTAGTTCTATTTTTAATTTCTTGAGGGAGCTCCATACTGTTTTCCACAGCAGTTTCACCATTTTACATTCCCATCAACAGTGTACAAGCATTCCAGTTTCCACATCCATGCCAATACTTGTCTTTTTGATAATAGCTATCTAACAGATGTAAGGTGATATCTCATTATGGCTTTGATTTAATTTCCTCAATGATTGATGATGTTGAGTAACTTTGCATATACATGTTGGCTACTTATGTGTCTTTTTTGGAGAAATGTCTATTTCAATTGGGTTATTAGATTTTTTTGCTATCAGGTTGTGGGGGTTTCATATATATTTTGAAAATTAACCTCTTATCAAATACATAGTTTGCAAACATATTCTCCTAATCCAAAGGCTGTCTTTTCATTCTATAGATGGTTTCCTTTGCTGTGCAGAATCTTTTTAGTTTGATGTAATCCCACTTGTCTATTTTTGCCTGTGCTTTTGGTGTTATATTTGTGAAATCATTGCCAAGACCAATGTCAAGAAGCTCTTGTTCTGTGTTCTACTCTAGGAGTGTTACAGTTTTTGGTCTTACATTTAAGTCTTTAATCTATTTTGAGTTGATTTTTGTGTATGGTGTAAGACAAACATCAAACTCATTTTTTGACAGGAATATCCAGTTCTCCCAGCACCATTTGTTAAAGGAATTAATCTTTACCCATAGTGTGTTCTTGGCACCCTTGTCAAAGATCAGTGGACATATATGCATGGCTTTATTTATGGGTTCTAATTCTGTTCCATTGGTGTATGTGTCTATTTTTATGTCAATGCCATGCCATTTTGATTACTCTAGGTTGGTAATATAATTGGAAATCAGGAATTATGATGCTTCCAGCATTTTCCCCCTTTCTCAAGATTGCTTTGGCTATGCTGAGTCCTTTGTGAGCGGTTCCATATGAATTTTAAGATTTCTTTTATTTCTGTAAAAAATATCATTGGAATTTTGATAGAGATTGCATTGAATCTGTAGATCGCTTTGGATAGTATGGATATTTTAACAGTAAGTCTGCTAATCCATGGTTGTTAGTCTTACCAATGGTGGCTGCTAGTCTTACCATTGGGCTACAGAAATAGAGTTGAGGGAGGTGTGAAAAATAATATTTAGGTCTGAAGATAGTTCAAAAGCAGAAAAGAGAATAAAGCTTAGGCAAAAGTGTAAACAACAGGAATGAGTTAAAAGTGCAAAGAGACAGCCTGAGGGAGGCTAATGTAGAGAAAGTGGGCTGATGAATGCCGGTTGAAGGCAAAGTAGAAAAACCCTCTGAGGCTGGTGTGGGACAAATCCATCAATTGAGAGGGAGTTATTAGCGTCATAAACCTCTGTGTACAGACTTGCATTTTGAGAATTGACCAAAAACACTCGAGTCAAGAAGCTTTGATGATTCCCAATAAGGAAGAAGAAAATCGAAATAACTGATTATACTTTTCTTCAATAAACTTTGAAAGGAATAAAATTTTATAAAATCTCAAGTTATAGGTATCTTCCAAAACTGACACGACATTCATTTATGGAGATAATTGAAAAAGAACCGGTTAAAAATGACACGGAAGGGGCTGGCCCCATGGCCAAGTGCTTAAGTTCGAGTTCTCTGCTTCCGTGGCCCAGTGTTTCGCCAGTTCCAATCCTGGGTGCGGACATGGCACTGCTCATCAAGCCATGCTGAGGCGGCATCCCACATGCCACAACTAGAGGGACCCACAACTAAAAATGCACAGCTTTGTACCAGGGGGCTTTGGGAGAAAAAGGAAAAATAAAATCCTTAAAAAATGACATGGAGAAAAAGATCAGATCCCATTTAATAAAGAAAGAGACAGATATGTAATATAACAAATCTCCCAAGTATATAGTTCTCAAAAGAAATATTATCCATGGAAAAATAATTATATTTCTGTATAAAAATAAGTGGAAGAGGTCCACCTCGGCTCCTTTTGATTTTCTTCTTGAAAAAAATTAGCAGGTAGAATGTAATTCTCCCGAAAGTTGATCAGAAATTAGTAAAACAAATTAGCTGAGAACATTCCAAACTGCCTTGGTCCAGATGGTGGGGTGAGAGTGGGTCCTGTGTGGCTTATCCGTGACAGTGAGCATGTAGAAAGGAGAAGCTTGCAGTTTTACAATACCCAAGATTCAAAAAGGATAATGGATTCTTTCAGCTGGGATAATTTTGTGTTATGAAAAATAAGCAAACTATTGATCAACATCCTTACTGTGCTAATAACTAAGAAATTTTCTTTCCTAGCATATGAAGAATACACCTTATTCAAAAACTAAAAGGAAAGTAAAGATGATCACCACCAACATTTTTGGATTTGCATGCTGGCAATAAAACCAAATTTCAAAGAAATTTTAACTGCCTGGCTTTTGGATGCAGTGGACATTGGATTGTGCTAAAATAAGAGAGCAACTGAAGTATTAATGGTTCGTTATTTTAAAATATTAAATCTGCAACACATAATCAATGATTTGATTAATAATTAACAGTGATTAAAAATTGTGGATGTGCTTTTTTCCTCATTTCACTGAGCAATTATTTTTTAAAGTTTTTATTCTATTAGTGAACTTATAGCCTATATTGGTATGAGATATGAGAATAACAATTATTAATAAGTAATAAATCTCATCAAGACGGCAGCATAAGCAGACTATGAACTCTTCTCCTCTCACAAACACAACCAGATTACAACTATTTTTGGAAAAATTATGCTGAATAGATAACTGAAAACTGGATAAAAAAGAACCCCCACAACAAGGGACAGTCCTGACTAAGGCAGAAGAGGCAGAAATTCCTGCTGGAGAGAAGAAAAACCATATTCAGGAGCAGCAGAGTTTCTCAGCCACCCAGGTGGGAGGCACCCTAAGGTAGGCAGCCCTCCCTGCAGGGGTGAGGTCCAGAGCGGGGGCCGATACTGCTATAAGCATCCTTCAGACTCAGCACAACTGAGACAAGGCAATTACTATCTGGCTTCCCTGGCTATTAACTGCAGTGGGGATACTACCAGAAAAGCTATCGGACGAAAGCTGAAAAGACCCCGGTCTTAAAGAGCTCATGCACACACTCACCCCTGTGAGCAACCTGAAATCACCAGAGAGAAGGCTGACAATCCTTTGGTGCAAAGAAACTAACCTGGTGGGCCCTGGGGGCATCTTGTGAGAGGAGGGACCTCTCTGGAGACTGAGACATTGGTAGGGGCCGTTGGATCAGGTTCTGACCTGATCCAGGAGTGCTGACACAGAACCCAGCAGATGGCAGATGCCACTGAGTTTCTTCCCCTGGCCTGTTAGCCCAAGGGTCTGCCACACCCACTAGAGTACAGAGTTAATCCAGTTCAGGCAGGGCAAGCAGCCCACCCTAGGGACCAACCCTGCCCAACAGCAAGCCCTCAGGCTACTTATTGGCCTGCATTGACTGGGTGACTTGATCCTCTACAGGCACTAGTGTGTTCACCTCTGTGGAACAGGGCCTGTGTGAGGACCAGGTGAATGGTGGGGGGCATTGGAGGAGAGGTGGGGCCCTCTGCAGTGGGGTGTCGGGGTACGCTTAAGGGGGTTGGGAAGTGTGCACAGACCAGGACTGTGTTGATGGTGTGTGCGGTCCTATGAGGGGTGAGCCTTATCAGGGCAAAAGACCTGTGCTTCACAAATAGCCATAAAAAGGATCAGCCCCACCTTCCAAAGCCTGAAACAATTGAGTACTCCTGTGCCTAAGGCCAGCCCCATTCAGTTGCACTCCTAAGAGAACTGACAACAGGCTTGTAGGCCTGAGGCCTATAGCAACTGCAAGCCCTTGAGCTTAGCAACCAGCTACACTGGGTGCCTACCCAATTAACAGGAAAACTAAACAGGAGTGTTCTGTTAGACCTTGTAGCCAACGGTGCTGAGGCTCCCCAAACTGGATTTACAAACAGCAGGCCAGGGAAGGAAAGACTAGACTCCCCGTGTATTTGCATTAACAGCAACCCTGTCACAGCAGAAGGACACAAGTAGCCCACAAAGGGGTCACTCCTGGATCATTTGGACTGGTGACGAGAGGGAAGCACACTGCTGGGCCTTAAAAGGCATCTCTTACATAAGGCCACTTCTCCAAGATCAGGAGACATAGCCGACTCACCTAATATATAGAAATAAACACAGAGAAAGAGGCATAATGAGGAGACAAAGGAATACTTTCCAAGCAAGGGAACAGGACAAAACCCCAGAAAAAGAACTAAATGAAACAGAAATAAGCGACCTACCCAAAAAAGATTTCAAACAAAATCTCATATGAATGCTCACAGATATTGGGATAAAACTGGATGAACACAGTGAGCTCATCAACAAAGAACTGCAAAATATAAAAAGAACCAATCAGAAATGAAGAATACAATACTGGAAATGAAAAATTCACTAGAGGGACTCAATAGCAGAGTAGAGGATACAGAAGAACAGATCAGTGAGCTAGTCGAAAGACTGGAGGAAATCACCCAAGCTGAAAAAAAAAAAGAAAAAAGAATTAGACAGAATGAGAAGAGTCTAAGGGAACTCTGGGACAATATCAAGCACACTAACATTTGTTTTATAGGTGTCCAAGAAGGAGAAGAGAGAGACAAAGGGGCAGAAAATTTCTTTGAAGAAATAATAGCTGAGAATTTTCCTAACCTGAGGAAGGAAACAGAGATCGAAGTATAGGAAGCACAGAGAGCTCCAAACAAGATAAGCCCAAAGAGGCCCACAACAAGACACATTATAATTAAAACGTCCAAAATTAAAGATAAAGAGAGAATCCTAGAAGCAGCAAGAAAAAGGCAACAAGTGACATAGAAAGGAAAGCCCATAAGGCTATAAGTGGACTTCTCAGCTGAAACCCTACAAGCAAGAAGAGAATGGCATGATGTATTTAAGGTGCTAAAAGGAACCTACAGCCAAGAATACTATATCCATCAAGGTTGTCATTCAGAATGGAAGGAGAGATAAAGAGCTTCCCAGACAAGCAAAAATTAAAGGAATTTATCACCAAGAAACCAGTTCTACAAGAAATGCTCAAGGGACTTATTTAAGTGGGAAAGAAATGACCACAAATAGGGATAAAGATATTATCAAAAAACCCCCCACAAAAAACCAGGCAATAAAATCACTGTAAAGGTAAAAATATAGTAATGGTAGCAGATCAACCACCTGTGAAGATAAGATGAATGTTAAACTACAAAAGTACTAAAATTATCTATTCAATGATAAGAGGTTAAGGGATAGACACACACTAAACAAGAGATTATATATGATTTCAGAAACATAAAATGGGGGGGGGAAAGAGTGAAAAAGTAGAGCTTTTAGAAAGAGGTCAAGCTAAAGAGTCTATCAACTCGATATAGACTGTTATATACATAGAATATTAAATAGGATCCTCATGGTAATCACAAATCAGAAACCTATAATAAGTAATCAAATAAGTAAGACAGAAGAAATCAAACATATTACTAAAGAAAGCCATCAAACCACAAGGGAAGAGAGCAAGAGAAAAAGAAAGGAACAGAGAAGAACTACTAAAACGCCCAGAAAAAAAGTAACAAAATGGTAACAAATACATATTTATCAATAGCTACTTTAAATGTCAATGACTAAATGCTCCAATCAAAAGGCACAGGGTGGCCAATTGGATAAAAAACAAGACCCATATATATGCTGCATACAAGAGACACACTTCAGACCTAAAGACACTCACAAACTGAAAGTGAAAGGATGGAAAAAGATATTCCATGCAAATGGCAAAGAAAAGAAAGCAAGTGTCACAATACTTATATCAGAAAATATAAACTTTAAGACAAAAACTGCAACAAGAAACAAAGAAAGGCACTGCATAATGATAAAGGAAACAATCCAACAAGAAGTTATAACACTTGTAAATATCTATGCACCCAACATAGGAGCACCTAAATATGTAAAGCAATTATTAACAGACATAAAAGGAGAAATAGACAGTAACACAATAATAGTAGAGGCCTTTAGCACTCCACTTACACCAATGGATAGATCATCCAAACAGAAAATCAATAAGGAAACACTGGCCTTAAACAACACACTTGATCAGTTGGACTTAGTGGATATACATAGAATATTCCATCCAAAATCCACAGAGTACACATTCTTTTCAAATGCACATGAAATTGATCACATACTGGGTCACAAAACAAGTTGCAATAAATTTAAGAAGATCAAAATAATACCATGCATCTTTTCTGACTACAAAGGTATGAAACTAGAAATCGACTACAGGAAGAAAACCAGAAAAGCCACAAAAATGTGAAGATTAAACAAAATACTACTGAGCAATGATTGGTTCAATGAAGAAATCAAAGGAGAAAGAAAAAAATTCCTGGAGACAAATGAAAATGAAAATACAACATGCCAAAATCTATGGGATACAGCAAAAGTGGTTCTAACATGGAAGTTTATAGCAATTCAGGCCTACATCAACAAAAAAGAAAAATCCCAAATAAACAATCTAACAGTGCATCTAAAGGTACTGGAAAAAGAAGAACAATCAAATCCCAACGTCAGCAGAAGGAAGGAAATAATCAAAATCAGAGCAGAAATAAATGAAATAGAGACTAAAACAAATAGAAAAAATTAACCAAACCAAGAGCTGCTTCTTTGAAAAGATAAACAAAATTGACAAACCCTTAGCTAGACTCACCAAGAAAAAAAGAGAGAAGGCTCAAATACATAAAATCAGTAATGAAACAAGAGAAATTACAATGGACACCTCAGAAATACAAAAGTTAATAAGACAATACTATGAAAAGCTATTTGCCAACAAATTGGATAATCTAGAAGAAATGGATAAATTCTTAGAAACATACAACCTTCCAAAACTAGACCAAGAAGAAGTAGAGAATTTGAATAGACCAATCACCAGTAAGGAGATCAAAACAGAAACCAAAAACCTCCCAAAAAATAAAAGCACAGGACCAGATGTCTTCCCTGGTGAATTGTACCAAACATTCAAAGAACACTTAGTACCTATCCTTCTCAAACTCTTCCAAAAAATTGAAGAGGAGGGGAGGCTTCCCAACTCCTTCTACGAAGCCAACATCATCCTGATACCAAAACCAGACAAGGACAACACAAAAAAAGAAAATTACAGGCATATATCACTGATCAACATCACTGTAAAAATCCTCAACAAAATACTAGCAAATCAAATACAACAATACGTTATGAAGATCATATATCAGGATCAAGTGGGTTTCATTCCAGGGGTGAAGGGATGGTTCAACATCCACAAATCTATCAACGTGATACACCACATTAACAAAATGAAGAATAAAGATCACATGATCATCTCAATAGATGCAGAGAAAGCATTTGACAAGATAGAGCATCCATTTATGATAAAACTCTAAATAAAATGGGTATAGAAGGAAAATACCTCAACATAATAAAGGCCATATATGACAAACCCACAGCAAATATCATCCTCAATGGAGAAAAATTGAAAGCTATCCCTCTAAGAACAGGAACCAGACAAGGATGCCCACTGTCACCACTCTTATTTAACATAGTATTGGAAGTCCTAGCCTGGGCAATCAGGCAAGAAAAAGAAATAATGGGATCCATACTGGAAAAGAAGAAGTGAAACTTCTTTGCAGTGAATCACTCTTTGCAGATGACTTCATTTTATATATAGAAAACCCTAAAGAATTCACTAAAAAACTTTTACAAATAATAAATGAATGCAGTCAAGTTGCAGGATACAAAGTCAACATACAAAAATCAGTTGCATTTCTATATACTAACAATGAAGTAGAAGAAAGAGAAATTAAGAATACAATCCCATTTACAATTGCAACAAAAGGAATGAAATACCTAGGAATAAACTTAACCAAAGAGGTGAAAGATCTGTACACTGAAAACTATAAAATATTGTTGAAAGAAACAGAAGAAGACACAAAGAAATGGGAAGATATTCCACACTCTTGGATTGGAAGAATTAACATAGTTAAAATGTCCATACTTCCTAAAGCAATCTATAGAGTCAACGCAATCCCTATCAAAGTTCTAACAACATTTTTCACAGAAATAGAACAGAGAATCCTGAAATTTATATGGAACAACAAAAGACCCCGAATAGCCAAAGGATTCATTAGAAAAAAGAAAAGAAGGAACACTGTATTTGAAGGTAGAAAATTTTAGAGTCTGTGGCTAAAATACTGACTGTGGTTTTTGTCAAGTTTACTTAGCAGCTTTTCTTTGCAACTCAGTTTTGTTGTCTGTAAGATGTGGATAGCCATTATCATACTGCCTGGAATTGTTCTGAGGATGTATAGAGTCAATATGAAGCACTTCAGAAAAACTGTAATGTACTATAGTGATGTTATTTGTTTTCCATTTTATTATCTCTTGGAGCTGTTTCTTACTGTTCTTATTTTTATATGTTCATACCAAGTGAGAGCGGTACTGGTTAAATGACCAAGAGGATCACTAGACACATTTTATTTGCTTTTAAAGTGAAGATTAGTGCTGGGCCAGTTCCCTTAGTCAGACTGTATCCTGATCAGAACTTTGACATCCTTTACAAGGTAAAGGAAATCAATATCTTGTTTGACTTCTGCAACAATTCTGTATATCAGGTCCATGATTACTTCTGGGACTCAAAGCCAGAACACTCAATGCCTCCAAAATAAATCAGTCCCAAGACATTTCTCTAATTGTTGGGACATAATAAATAAACACTCTATGGAAAATCCTGCTTTGACTCAATTTCCTGAAAGAATTCTACTTGCTATAAGATCTAGTAAGTTTGGGACACTTTGGATCTTATTTAAAGGAGCCTTTAAATTTTCCCTAGGCAGCAGCACAGGTCCATGCAGTTGTTAAAATCCTGTCTGCCTCTGATGTGGAAAGCAGCTGTCCACCGCTGTTGAAGGAACCCTTCACAAATGAAACTTGTAAAAACTACATGTAGAGTCAACCCTCTTCTGTAGATAAATTAGTCTGGTTTTGGTCAAAACTAATTTGAAAAGATAGCATACATTGCTATATTTAGTACTTGACTGAATAGTTTTCCCTTCTGTGGTAAGTAATAAAAGGAGACATAGCATACCTAACAGAAAGCTTAACTGAGACTCAAGCTGGTGAGGCTCTGTTTGTACACTACTTATTCATTACCTACAATGAGGATTTGTGTTCACAGAGAACCATAACAAATTTAGAGGAAGCATGGCCCTTGTACAAGCAGATGTGTGGAGCAAGTTTGCAGGGTCCAAAATTCTGTATCTTGGGAATTACGAATTGAGAAAATTTTGTATAGAAAATGCTAAGTAAGAAGTCTTAGACACAGGAAGTTATTGCTTTGTTGGAATTTTCTTCTTCAGGAAACTTTTAGAATGGGTAAAATGGATATCCTTTCTCAGGTCGGCAGACTCTGAAAGCCAACATGGTAAGAGACAATCTCTGTGGGTCTCTGTTATTCTAACAGGAAAGGAGACACTTCACTGACAGGGGACTACCATATTTCTTGATCGTAGGGATCATTTATTACACATACCTTTTAGCTTTCTTTGGCATCTAGCATATAGTTCTCTCTATAGCTAGGGAAGAGGTTAAAAGGAGAGAAAAATCACTTATTGTTAGTGTAGCGTAGATGGCCAGGTCAGATGAAAAATATGAATGCTACTTTGATAAATTTTTAAAAATTGGGCCTAGAAAAAGGAGAGCTTTCAGCTTTATGAAATCTTATTGGAAGTCTCCTTTTCTTTAAAAATAATTTAATGTATTTCAATTTCTTTTATTGACATATAATCGACATGTAATAAACTGCACATATAGAATACAATTTGATGTTTTTTGTTTTTTTTTTTAAAGATTTTATTTTTTTTTCTTTTTCTCCCCAAAGTCCCCCCAGTACATAGTTGTATATTCTTTGTTGCGGGTCCTTCTAGTTGTGGCATGTGGGACGCTGCCTCAGCATGGTTTGATGAGCAGCACCACGTCCGCGCCCAGGATTCGAACTAATGAAACACTGGGCCGCCTGCAGCGGAGTGCGCGAACTTAACGACTCGGTCATGGCGCCAGGCCCCAATTTGATGTTTTGACATATGTGTACACCCACACATATAATGAAGATATACATCACCCCCCCAAATTTCCTGTGACCCTTTGTAATTCCTCCCTTCTTCCTGTCCCCTACTTCATCCCCAGATAATCATTGATTTGCTTTTTATCACTACAGATTAGTTTGAATTAACTAGATATTTATATAAGTAGAATCACAGAGCATGTGCTTTTATGTCTGCTTTTTATACAACATAACTACTTTAAGATTCATCCATATTGTTGCATGTATCTACAGCTTATTGTTTTTAATTGATGAATGGTATTTCATTGTATGGATTTACCACAATTTGTTTATCCATTCAAGTGTTGATGGACATTTGGCTTCTTTAACAAACTTTACCTCATTTTCCCCATAATTGTTTTATAGAGAGGACAGAAAGCATTAAAAGAAGCACCATGATGAACTTCTGTCTAACCAGCCACAAAAAGCGAGTACTCAGGTGCCAGTTGGAGGAACCATGGGACAAAATGGACATATCTTCATTGAGTTTGTTATAACCAGGTCAGACTGGTATCTAGACTTCAGGAAGTCAGATTTCAAAAGTTTAGGTAACATGAAGATATTTATCTTCAACTAAGGTATTAATCAGAGGGGCTAAACTTAGAATCAACCGTGTAATGGCTCAACACAATGTAGTAGTGGCTTGCAGAGTGTGGTCCTAGGACTCCTGGGCGTCGCTGAGACCCTTTGAGAGGTCTGTGAGGTCAAAGTTAGTTTTCTGTTGATACTGAGACACTAAGATACTAATTATTCACATTTTTCATTCTCATTCTTTCAAGAATATACAGTGGAGTTTTCCAGAGAATACATACAGTGTGCTGTTAGAACAGACTGAACACAGAAGCAGATATGAGAATGTCTTTTATTAAACCAGACTTTAAAGAGATTTGCAAAAATATTTAAACTCTACTTACTAATTTTTTGAGAAAAATTGTTTTTCCAAAAATATGGTATTTGTGTTAATATGTAATTGGTTCACTATTATTTTTAAATGACAATAAATATTCTTAAATTTCTCAATTAAAATTTCTAATATGGTAAATATTAATGATAAAGTACATATACACGAAAGCTCTTTGCAGTTTTCAACATATTTTAAGAGTGCAAAGGTAATGTGAGATTAAAGAGTTTGTGAAACTTTGCAACGGAAGTTTATTTAGCACTCGAGTAACAATCTTAGGTAAATTTTCCTGGTCAAGGGATGGCTTTTATCTATGAAATCATTCAGCAACTCAAGATCCTTCCATCTTGAGGCTTCTATATGCTCTAGGGTCACCTCACCACATGCATCTAGACAGAAAAACGGGAAAGGAATATTAGGGGAAATGTGCCCATTTCTTAAAAGTCTTGTCAGGAAAGTAGCAAACGTCACTTTCGCTCACATTCTCTTGCTGAGAACTCCTCATGTAGCCGTCCACCTGCAAGTGGTCGGGGGCTGGGGACATAGTCTCAAGCGTGGCAGACATTTCCCTGCTACAGAGGCGTCTGATGGAAGAGGAGAACCGATTTTGGTAAATAATTATCAGGAGAGTCATTTAAATAGCACAATTTTATGTTATTCTATTGAGTAGAAAATCCAAACTGTGACATTCTTGAGCATTTTAATGACACAGGTCGTGACAGTCATCTCCCAATCTTCCAGACCTGAGTGCTATGCTTGGTAGAGTAAGTGCTAATGATGTTTGTGGAATGAGTGGCTGACCCACTAAATGAATGAATGGATCACAAAAGGCTAACTTTAATGTAACACAACTAACAAAAAGATGGTGTAATGTTAAAAAGTCTTTTTTTGTTTTTCCTTCTCAATGGAGAAGTATTACCTTCAAATTGGAAAGTGTAAATTTTGGGAGGATAAAATTGGCAGGGAAAGTTAATATATTGAACAATATTACCAAGTTAAGTGGGAGCAAACTTGATGGGTTGAATTTATTCCCTGAAATTGATGCTTATATTTAATTATAACACATAAAATCTTTCTTTTGGGTCTGAATAACTTATTGCAAAGGTAGTAAAAAGACCAGTTTTAAATACTAGCTCAGGTAAAAATTTACCTAGTTAAGTTAGTTGATCACAACTCCAATATGAGTTGAGGTAGGAAATGGCTGCTAAAAGATATACTACAGGTCTAGGGGCCAGCCCGGCGGTGCAGTGGTTAGGTTTGCATGCTCTGCTTCAGTGGCCCGGGGGTTTGCAGGTTTGGATCCCAGGTGTGGACCTACACACCACTTATCAAGCCATGCTGTGGCAGGCGTCCCACATATAAAATAGAGGAAGATGGGCACCGATGTTAGCTCAGGGCCAAACTTTCTCAGCAAAAAGAGAAGGATTGGCGGTGGATGTTAGCTCAGGTATAATCTTTCTCAAAAAAAAAAAATGATATACTACAGGTCTAAGCAGTGTTAATATAGGCAGAACTAAATTTGAGAAGTAAATAGTTCTATTGCACTGTGTAGTTTCTGACTCCCTCTGCCATATTAGGCCATTCTGGACCCAAAATTTAAAAAGGAAATTTGATAAATAGGACAGCTATTTTATTAAGAGGTCCAAAAATGATGTTTGTAGGAGGGACAGCGTTAGACTTGGGAACATTTATCACTGACAGGTGAAGATATAGGGTGGAACAGGATAACTTTTACAAGTATTTGAAATGTGTTGATGATAAGAGGGGTTAGATTTATTCTCTAGGTAGATTTTTAGAGTAGAACAGGGTTCTCAGTCTTAGTACTGTAGACATTTTTGGTCAGATAATGCTTTGATATGGGAGTTACCCTGTCTGTTGCAGGATGTTGAGTAGCATCGCTGACCTCTGCCCATGAGATGCCAGCAGCAATCCTGAACAACCAAAAATGTGTCTGGGCATTGCCAAGTATCCTCTGGTGGGAAAATCTCCATCCTCTGCCCGTTCCGGCTGGTCTACCACCAGTGGGGTGGATCAATGAACAAATACTAACTAGCAGCCTTAAGCATCAGTACATCTTCAATTTACAGAACTTTTCCTCAGAATTCTCCACGATTGCATTCTCTGCCCTGTGCAGTGATCTAGCATCTCATTTCTGGATCTGCTTGAGTAGAAGCTTCTTGATTATCTCTGAAATATAATATTTAGAGAAGGTTTTTTTTTTTTTTTTCTGGTGTGAGGTTGGATTTGTTTGTTCATGAATTCCCATTCAACTCTAGATTCTGTGATTTGACGACTCAGTACAGATTATAATCTGCCTCCTGGAGGTTATCCATGGTTTAACATACCTCTGATTAATAGCACATATAGATGCTGAATATCTTTAAGTATCTTAAGAGGATTAATCATAATCATTACACATTCTTCAATATAAGAAATATGGCATCAATAGAAAGTATGGAGTAGAAGACCCATGAATCGTGAAACCTAGCATTTTGCCCTGTTTCTGTGACCCCGGGCATTCTCCTCCACTCTCAGTCTCTGATTTCTCATTATTAAATGGGGAAAAACAGTCTAGGTCCTCAGTGCCTGCCCAAGTCTTTTGAGAGTTAAGTGAGATAACACATGCGAAAACACTTGGAGATATATGCAGTGGCATATAAAATCATTAAAATAAAATGATTCGATTGCTTCTGTTGTTTTTCTCAATACTTCATTTGAATTTCTTACTTCTCAGTTATAGTAAATGTCAGAGAATATCAGAAACTCTACTCAAATGGTTTTTAAATAAAATGTAGTTTTCATGCACATTTAACAATGATAATCCTAATGCACAATCTTGTGCTGTAATGAACCTATTATTCATGAGTTGAATAAGATGTGAAATCAGAGGTTCTGAGGACACTCTTAATGGTCTCCTGGCTTATTACATCCTGCAGATTTGCACCTATCATAAATGTGGTTACCGTACAGGTCTAAGAAAATGCATGGCGGTGTCAGCCCTCAGAAGGCCAGATGGTATACAGGTGTTTATATTGGCAATCTAATTACATCGGCCCTTGAGCTAGTCAGCATGTTCCAGACCTTGATCCAACTGACTGATGAGAAAAAACATACTTTGTTCTGTCTGGCTACTAATTCGTCAGCTCATTATAAATCACTGCTACTGTGAGAAAAAAAATAGGCTTTCTTATTTAGCTTTGCTTGTGTCATTTCCTTTACTAATCTTTATGTTTGAGAGATGTATAGAATTTTACTGGGGTAAGGAAAGGAACTACAGACAGCTGGGTTGTCAGGCTTGGTATATAAAAATGCATACAGAGGCCTGACTGGTAATATCTTCTAGCCCAAGCCGTGTTCTTGAGTAAATTATTTAGAATTTACATATGAAAGATCTCTTTGAAATCAGTTTCCCATCTGTGACCCGACAGCTTGTAGATGAACATTTATTGTATTTTAAAAAAGCCCCCATTTTACATTTGATGCATGTGTGTGTCAAATGAAAGCGCAGAACTCTCCATTCTTTAATCTCCTCTAAAACTCTCCTCACTAATGGATAATTATAGGACTTCTTTGTGGCATCTGCTTTATAAGAGGGATAATGCCTGTTACTGAAGGTCACTCAAAAAGAATTTACCATTTGTTGACAGCTGTTTACTTACAATAGGAGTATATATTCTGTGTGCCTGTCCCTCTTTCTCTACTTTCTAGCTCATCTTCAAGCTTTGCCATAATAATCCTTCTTATCTGGGGGGTATATGATTTATACTTGTACTATAATGTAAACAAGAATTTTTGAATTGTGGAGATAGGATGATTCATTTTATATTTGATTCTTTTAGATATAGTAGTTCGTGTTGTGAACTTTTTTTGATTTGGGGTAATCATTAATTTGGAATTCTTTTGAAAATGGTAAAAATGTAAGACTCAAATTTAACATTCTCCAAGAGAATACACTAGGTAGATTTATTTCATTGTTATGTTTTAACTAATGTCTTTTTATTGAACTAATCATAAAGGAAACAAACCTTTCAAAAACTTGATTATGTTTCTGAGGTTTGCAATTTTTGCATTCATTTTGTCACTGATTTATTATTTTCTTCCCTTCTTATTACAAAACCGAGTTCACATTAAAGTCAATTTTTTTGAGAAAAAATCTCACAATTTCAATAACTGAACACAGCTATTTTTAAAATATTCCTTTTCAGTCTTTGTTTTGTGAATATACTTACAAAGTTTTGCATTCTTTTTCTTTGATTCCTATACCAAGCATTTTTAATGTTTCCATAATTATTGTTGATATCACACTGTGATTTACTTAGCCATTCCCTATCATCCTATCTTGTATTGACTTTTTAGCTATTTTTGATAATGCTGTAATGAATATCTTTGCCTGGATAGCTGTTCTTTCTCTGCTGAATTAATTACTTATGAATATTTTATGACTTTCAAAGTTTATTATCATTTTGCAGCCAGGAACAGTCAGGGACACAATTTTATAGTTCCACAATTTTATATAAATGTATTAGTTTTACTACATCATCAAAATTCAGTGTCAATATTTCAATTTTTTCATTTTAATAGATATAAAATTATATCCTAATGATGCTTTAACTTTCATTTCTTTGATTATATTGAACCAAGACTGAATATTTGTCAACATTTTTGTAACTTTTTATATTCCCTCTGGTGTAAACTGTCTCTGCAATCTTGGGCGATCTTGGGGCATTTACATAAGCTCCTTATTTTGCATGGGTGCTGATACTTAGCTTCTTATACTTAATCAAGTATTTTCCCAAACTGGTTTTCTTTAGTATTTATTCTATTTTCTTATATTAAAAATTTTATAAATATTTTGGTAGTCTTCCCTTTGTGATTTTGTTATTGCAAACAGTTTTCCATTTTAGAAATGAACTTTATTTTTGATCTCAGAGCAGAGAATAAATTCATGTAAAACATTTCAGATGCTAGTTTATGCAGCTAGGATCAGAATTGTTTATCGGGATGGATTTCATCAGCAAGTTGGCAATTTTGAAAACAGAATCAAAGATTATATAATGGGTATTTATGGGCTATTTCGAGGTTGAAGGTGACAGCTATCCTTTGGCATGGGCATCTCTTTTGTTCTTGGTTAGAAGTGGTAGGAAATGATTCATTTACCTAAACCAAAGGGAAATTACTGGAAGTATATCAGAGACTCACCGAATGGGAGGGAGCTGGAGGTCCCAGGATTAGAAATTGGGTGTGAACAAGGGAGCTCTGGAGGTTTGAGCAGTGGCACCATTGCTGAGATCCACCACCATAACAGTCTGTTCCACTGCTGTTACCAGGATATGGGCCAGACCTTTCTGGTGAGCGCTAACTCTGTAGACTACAAGACAGACATGAGGAATTCTCCAAAATGGAGATCAGGGTGCCCACGGGATTGGAGCTTTCAATATTGGACAGCCCCAAATGGTGTGTTTACAATAGAACTTTTGCTGATGCAGCCCTGGCTGTCCTTACATTCCACTTTATAGCTCATGAAGGAATAATTAGGTTCTCATCAATTGAAATAAACTAACAAAAGTCCAAGGAAACAAGGCTTTCTCTCCATTCCCGTGTTTCCCCTACATTTTGAACAGGAAATGTAAATAGCTTTAAGAGTGCTGGCCAGTCATCTATTCCAAGTCTTCTCTTTTGTGTTTTATTTATTTATATTTTGAGGAAGATTAGCCCTGAGCTTTTTGCTGAAGAAGACTGGCCCTTAGCTAACATCATGCCCATCTTCCTCTACTTTATATGTGGGACGCCTACCACAGCATGGCTTGCCAAGTGGTGCCATGTCCGCACCCGGATCTGAACCGCGAACCCTGGGCCGCCGAGAAGCAGAACGTGGGAACTTAACCACAGCACCACCAGGCTGGCCCCCCAAGTCTTCTCTTTTATATCACGTTATTACTCCAAATAACTATTAGATGTTTTCTTTGATAAAGTTAGTATTAGAGGGAGTGGAAGATAAATATTTTAGGGGTCATTTCATTTTGTGCACATTAGCACTTGGAAGATTTATTGTTTTCCACTCTTGGTGTATTTCTATTCAGAGGTCCAACCTTGGTTATTGTATTAGTTTCCTACTGCTGCTATAACAAATTACTACAAATTTAGTGGCTTAAAACAACACAAATTTATTATCTTATAGTTCTGGAGGTCAGAAGTCTGAAATGAGTCTCACTGGACTAACATTAAGGTTTCAGCAGAGCTGATTCCTTCTGAAGGCAAGGGAAACATCCCTTTCTTTGCCTTTTTCCAAAATCTAGACACTCCCTACATTCCTTGGCTTGTGGAACTTCTACCTTCAAAGCCAGTGATGGCTGGTTGAGTGTTTCTCACCTCGAATTGCACTGATGCCTTCCTAGATAATCCAGGATAATCCTCCAATTTTAAGGCCAGCCAATTAGTAACCTCAATTCCATCTACTATCTTGATTCCCCCTTACCATGTAACAAAGTGTCCACATGCTCCAGGGATTAGCACATGGGCCTCTTTGGGGAGGGTATTTCTGCCTACTGCAGTTATTCATTCATGGGGAGCCTCTCCTTCAGGGACATTTGAGCTGGCACAGGTGAATGCTGCTCTTCTTTTAAAGTTTCATGTAAGGTGCCTCTTTCTGTTTGCTCATTGCTAGAACTATGGGCTTATGCTAAAATAGTTTTCTTTCTCTGAATTTCACCAGATTTAACATTTATCTTGTTCTGAAGGCATTGAATATTTGGAATCTTTGAGTTCTATTGTCTACTTAGTTTGCCTAAAATTTGTATGACTCTTTACTTGATAGCCATCTACCTCCTCAACATCTTAATTTCAAGTGAGGCCTCAGAACTATTAGGCAATTGTATAGATACACAATTGTTAGAATTATTACAGTTGTTTGAATCAAATATATATTGATTTATTTGAATTATTACTTATAAAAAAGCATGAATATGAATATGTTTCAAAATCTTACAACCTAAATATTAAACAGAGTGTTTTTTAATTTGAAAAAACACAATATTTCTGGAAAAATGTGCTAAAGGAGCAACAGATATTGTTTCACACTTTGCACCTGGACATCTTGGTCCAAGTATAATTTATTTAATCCTTGAGGCATATACATAAATATTCAAACCTGAAAGAGGCAATAAAATACTTTAATCTATTTTATCCTTTATTTTTTCTCTCTTTTTTTTTAAAGATTTAATTTTTTTCCTTTTTCTCCCCAAAGCCCTCCATGTGGGTCCTTCTAGTTGTGGCATGTGGGCTACCTCGGCCTGGTTTGACGAGCAGTGCCATGTCCACGCCCAGGATTCGAACCAACAAATGACTGCGCAGCCTGCAGTGGAGCGCGTGAACCTAACCACTCAGCCACGGGGCCAGCCCCCTTTATTTTTTCTCTTTAAGGCAAGCATCTGGTATTAATGATTAAAAGAGGAATGCAAAAATATTCTGAAATTTCTAACCCCATTATACCAGGATTCATTACATTATACATCTGGCTTTTAAATGGACCTATTTCTGACATAACCTGGTGTTCAAGAGACCTCTGAGAATGGTTCTTTAATCTTTAGGGTAAAGAAACAATCCAAAAAGTAAAGAAACAAACCCAAAATTATAGTTTCTGGTTATAATTAGGAGCTACTATTATTTCAAGACTCAATCAAGTTAAACCAAGTAAAATCTGCATATATTCCTATTTGTTCAATTAATCATTTTAAGCACTATTTCTTGTGCACTTACTATGGACCAGACACTGCAGCAGATAATTGGCATTCAGATAATGAACATGGCCACTACGTTCAAGAAGTTCACAGTTCAAAATCCTTTTAGTAAAATTAATTCAGTGATTTATGACCTCTGCACTGCCTGTTTTTGCCATTAAAAAGCCTACATTATGATTGTAATGCCTGGCCTACAGTATTGCTTAGTCATTGCTACTCATCCCACCCCAAATGTAGTGGCATAAAAAACAACAAGTTATTTATTATTATGAACTATCAGTGTTCTGGGAGTTGACCAGCCTCAGCTAGGCAGTCCTCACTTGGGTTATTTTGCCTGGTGGCTGTCATGTGGGGCTGGGGTTGGAGTCATCTTGGAGACCTCCTCACCTATACGTGTGGTGGTTAATGCTGGTTACCAGATAGGACCTCAGCTAAGGCTGTTGGCCGGAATACCTTCTTGTGACCTATCCATGTGGCTTGGACTTCCTCACAGCATGGAGGCTGAGTTCCAAGAGCAAGCAGTCCAAGAGAGAGAGAGCCAGGTAAAACTATATCACCATTTAAGTCCTAGCCTTAGATGTCAATATTGTCACTTCCACTGTACTCTGTTGGTTGATGCAAACACAAAGGAATATCACGGAGTAATAAAAGCATATGGAGATCTTGTTATAAAGTATCTTTGAAAAACACAACTGCCACACCTATTTAATTTTGTATGTAGTATGCTGGAGAATGTCTATGCTACATGCTGAAAGTGGTTTACAGAGATTGATTTGGTAGCCACACGTTAGATTAATAGGGTATAGAAATGCAGAAGGAAAGAGTAGAAAGCAATTTAGGACTAAGTGATTGATAAAAGGGATTGGGAAGCTTGCATCTAAGAAACATTTTCTTGGAAAAATAAGCAGAACTTAATTACTGTTGGATATGAAGCACAAATTAGAAGATTTAAAGTGTTTCTAAGACATTAATTCTGGGACACTGGAATAATAGTTGTGACAGTAACAGAAGTGGGTCTGTTGAAAAGATGGTCTGATTTTATGAGATGCACAGAGGTATTAATTTTATACACTTGAAGTTTTATATGATCTTTAAACTTTCAAATATAGATGCTTTGTATAACATTGAAATACAGACTGAACATAGCATAACACTGAAATACATTGGGGGAGACATACAGGGTTTGGAAGTATGTATTTTGAGATTATCAGTATAGGAAGGAGAACTTAACCCACAAAATAGAATATCAGAGGGAATAATACAGAGAGATGAGCCTAAGTGCTTGGAGTAAATTAGGGACTTTATACAGTTATATGTAGAGAAAAAAATTTTGTGTTTCTTTGGCAAATTATCCATTATCTGCAGCACATTCTTCCAGGTGATTGGATTCTAGCCTTGATCACTGCTTTTGAGCTATTTTGCAACTCTTCATACATTGTAGATAACTGATGGATAAGCAAATGTTGTCCTGTGGTTTTAATTGACTCCCTGGATAAAGAACAACCAGTTTTGTCTTTACTTTCAGTTCATCTCAACATTCCTTTATATAAATTTTTACTCTTTTGACTTTCTCTTTGAACCTGTTATATCATCTGCTTTGGTCCCTTATATCACATGAGTAAAAAAATTCCTTAATACGTGTTCATGTTTATATATGTATGTTATTAAAGGAAAAATTATTCTGATATTTGTTAAAAAGTAAGGAAGACTTTTTCAGGACAATTGCTGTATGTGTCAGACCATCACAATAGGGGAGAGAGATTAGGCTCAACTCCAAAAACAGGGTTAAGTGGGAATTACAGCCAAAGAGCAGATTTAGAAGGGCAAGTGGATGGAAAATTGCTAAGAGGAGAAATCAAGGGTGGGGAATTCTTGTTAAACTGACCTAACAGGATTCTTGCTAAAGGCAGGTCAGGGTGATCAGATATCACCTGGGGGATGAGGAGGGGTGAAGAATTTGATCAGCTATTGAGGGTGATCAGATATTAGGGCGGGAGGATTCTCTCTAAACTAGTTTAGCAGGATTTGTGCTACAACAGTAGATAAGCTTGAGGACAAGGCCCAAGGATGAGGCCTTAAGCCTCCTTGAGGAGAAGGCTCAGAGATGTCTGACTACAGTTTGGTCAAGGAGAGAGTCTTTGTCAATGTGAATCATGATTTTGCTTTGTTCTGACAATTATCTTAGCAGATGGTGGAAGGATAATCCAAGTGTTAGAAGAAGAACCTAAAGTGGTGAACCAACAGTCTAGAGTGAAACAAAGAAAAAGCAAAACCAAAAAACAATTCATGTGTGTCCTCACTCTTGAAAAGTTGTTATAATTCCTTGAGCCTCTAGTTCTTATTAGTAGAGTTGGAAGGTGGTAATAATGCCTACTTTACAAGGTCAGATGCAGCTAAATGTGATAATGCAGGAGATGTTTCCCAAATCAGTGTGTGCCATATTAGCCTGAAGTTATGACTGCATTTTAGGAGTCAAATGAGGGGAGTGTTTCAAGAAAAGCCATGGAGTAGGAACATGGTAGATATTGCTAGCTGCCTCCTAATAACCATTCTCTCCTTTCTCTGTCATAGAACTTTGGCTTTCAGCTGAGTGAATTACTACTTACTCATGTAGTCACTTCTCCAGCCTCTTTGATCACAAAGTATGGATGTGGAATTGAGTTATGGTTGTGAAATGTGAGTGGAAGTGTGGGGTATGGTTTTAGGAGTTTCTTTAAAGTTCTAATTTTTTTGTGTGTGTGAGGAACATTGGCCCTGCACTAACATCTGTTGCCAATGTTCCTCTTTTTGCTTGAGGAAGATTGTCACTGAGCTAACATCTGTGCCAATCTTCCTCTATTTTACACGTGGGATGCCACAGCAGCATGACTTGATGAGTGGTATGTAGGTCCACGCCTGGGATCTGAACCTGTGAACCCAGGGCTGCTGAAGCAGAGTGTGTGAAGTTAACCGCTATGCCACTGGACTGGCCCCTAAAGTCCTACTTTTTAACTATTAGAATTTGAACTTGCTTTGTGATTCAGTTACTTTTGTCAAAAGTTCTCTGTATTCACATAGACTATGTCTTTCAGATATTTTTTCCAGTACAAAGTTGGTATCGCAAATTTCATAGCTATCTTTTCTTGGTTTGTACTTCCTCTGATTTTTAGTTCTCATTTCTATTATCAGCTGACTAACTTCTCCTCAGAGGCATTTAAAAGAATATGCAATGTCATGGGAGAAAAGAGAACAGGAGATTTTATCTTTCAGTCACAATTTGCTCTGAAATCCTGAAATTTGCTCTAAAATCTTTAAATTTTGAGATATGGCAAAACTGCTCAAAAATTAATTTCCAATTTTGTTACTTCTTTAACATACTTCTTTAGTAGGCCCTAAGTTTTATTTTTACTCTGCTTAAACTCATCAGAATGAATATGAGTAATGTAAATCATTTAGTCCAATGTCCATTTTGGGCCCAGAATTATCCACAAAGTTTTCATAAAGGGCCAGATAATTGTGCAGTAATGCACTCACTCGTATTAGAGATATATTATAAAACATTAAGGAAACAGGTCTTGGACATTTCTGTTAGACAACTCTCCTCTTCTGACCTGCCTCTCCCAAAAGTAAAATGAAGTCCAACAAATAATTATACCAAAATCTTCTGGTTCATTTTTTTTTTTGAGGCAGATTAGCCCTGAGCTAACATCCGCTGCCAATCCTCCTCTTTTTGCGCAGGAAGACTGGCTCCGAGCTAACATCCATGCCCATCATTCTCTACTCCTTATGTGGGACACCTGCCACAGCATGGCTTGACAAGCAGTGCATAGGTCTGCACCTGGGATCCAGGCTAGGGAACCCCAGGCTGCCGAAGTGGAACATGCAAACTTAACCGCTGCACCACTAGACAGGCCCCTTCTGGTTCATTTTATTCTATTAGTCATGGTTGAAAAAATTTTATTGAATCTTTCTACCATTACTAAAACAAACTTCTTCCCCTCAAGATGGCTCCATTTTGTAAATCCATATGGGATATATTATTCCTATTTTCTTCTAACAGTTTTATCCTGTTGATATTTTTGTTGTTGCTTGTGCATTCAAGTTAAGAAAGAATCTCCTCAGATTCCATGTCCCCATGTCAAGGCCAAAATAAAAATAACATGATACAGGAATTTGGTTTGAATTGTTTATGCTCTAATTAACATAAATATGATTATCTTGAGTGCTTCGTCAGTACTGTGTTTAAGTATCAATTCACTGAGACTTACCTTAAAAGAGTATTATTTTCTTTCCTCAAAGACTCCCTTCTTGAAAGGGAATGTAAATGTCTGAGCCAGACACCAGGCTGAAAATGCTTCTGAAAATTTACTTTTAATACCTATTAGTACATAAACTCATTTCAACTAGGGAAACATATTAGAGGAAAGCAATATGGGCTCATTTATAATGATTCCCTTGCTTTAGGAAGTCATTAACTTTGGAAATTATGTGATTAGGGTGACTAAATTTCTCCTTAAAATAGCCAACATCTAGGGAGAATTATGGGCTGGATAAGAGTACTAGTTCTAAGTGCAGAAGGTGCAATTGGGGGTTTAATATATTTGTAGTTAGATCATAGAACCAGGAAGGGACAAATCTAGTCACTCGAGGTCTTTCTGATGCACTGCACTGTATTTTACTTGAACAAACACAAATTTAAACATTTTATTTTTCCGTTTTTCTCCCCAAAGTCCCCCAGTACATAGATGTGCATTTTTAGTTGTGGGTCATTCTAGTTGTGGCATGTAGGACGCCGCCTCAGCATGGCTTGATGAGTGGTTTCATGTCTGTGCCCAGGATCCGAACCGGTGAAACCCTGGGTCACCTAAGTGGAGCGTGCGAACTTAACCACTCAGCCATGGGGCCGGCCCCCAAACACACAAATTTAAAAGGCAGAGTTCTCCCACCTTTTGTCTAATTCTGACCAGTTCTCTTGATTACGCCACATTTGCAGTTTATTCACTGACTTCTTGCTACACTTTGCCTACCCACCATGTCTCTTTCCTAGGAGATACCACCTATGAGCTGTCCCGTCCTGCTTATTATATAAACTTCTTTTCTGCATCCTACTTGTCTTGTCAGCCTTGGGGAGCTGGACTGGGTAACACGCAACACATTATTCTTTTAAAGATTTGCACCTGAGCTAATATCTGTTGCCAATCTTCTTTTTTTTTTTTTCTTTTTCTCCCCCAAAACCTCTGGTTTATAGTTGTATATTCTAGTTGTGAGTGCCTCTGGTTGTGCTATGTGGGATGCTGCCTCAGCATGGCCAGATAAGTGGTGCCATGTCGGTGCCCAGGATCTGAACTGGGGAACCCTGGGCTGCTGGAGCAGAGCGCGTGAACTGAACCACTTGGCCACGGGGCCGGTCCCTATATAACACATTTTAAGGTGGCACCTCCAGCAATCTCCCTTGAAGGGAGGAAGGCCTAAGTAATCAAATCCCCCTGACTTCTACTCTGCTCCTGTTCTGGCTCCTATAGCCCCCCTGGGCCCCAGTCACTTGACCTCAGCAACACAGGGGATCAAAAGTCTCCCAAGTGCTTGAAGCAGTTCATGGGATGGTCCCATACAACCCATAATCATCATCCCTTGGATGCAGCATGGCACCTTGCGCCTTGAAAAATAACGCTTTGGGGAAGTACAGGTTGGGGAGGAAGTGGTCTGCTAATTTCTGTTCAACCTTCTTTCTACCTTTTAATGTCAGTTGTGACTCCATTGTATGTTTTTTATTTTACCTCTTGTTCCTCCATGAGTAGTTTGAGATGGGAGTAAGTGCATTTATTTGTTGGGCACCCATGTTAGGAGGAAGGCAGCAGAACTTGAGATTTTCTGAGGGGCCATACAGAACAGAGGTGGAAGATCATTATATCCCAAACATGCTGCTTGCAATGTGAAATTGCTGGTTTTCTGTGGTAGAGCTAGAGTTTCTTTGTCCACTTCTTTGAATCAGGGGAGCTTTATGACTTCCTTTATGACCAACAGAAAGTAGTAGAAATGATGTCGCGTGAGTTCCACAGCTTAGGCTGTAAAATGCCTTTTAGTTTCTGCTCTTGTCCCCTCTTGGAACTTCACCATTATCGGGAATCCTGGATAGACTTCCAAAAGATGAGAACTTGTGGAGAGAGCGCTCCAGCCAAGAGCCAGCGCCAAGGTCCCAGACATGTAAGTGAGGGTATATTAGACCCTCTAGTCCCAGTCAAGCAGATAAATGATTGAAGATGCACAAGTGACTAGGTGAAATAATTTGAACAATCAACCAGCTGAGCCCAGCCAACCCACAGAATTGTGAGACAATATGTTATTGTTGTAAGCCCTTGGCTAAGGAGGGATCTGCTATGCATCAATAGACAACTGACACACCAGAGTAGAGGTGACTGGGCTGACCAGAGACTCAAAGGAGTAAAGTCAGACAAGTGGGAAAGATAGAGCTGGGCATACAGCTTCACAAAGGTGCAGGGGCTCAGTTTAGGCATGAGAATTTTGCATCAGGAATTTAATCCCAGGAATGAGTCAGGGCCTAGTAGGACAGATATAGAAGCAGAAGAGGGACTTAAGTAAAGTGGTGGTAATCAAGACCCCAGTTATCTAAACTGATGTGTAAGGTGAGGTTAAGAACATCACTCATGTGACTTATTATTGATTTGCAGACTTGCTGCATACTGGACTAAGCTCTTAATTCTCCAGGTCAGGATTACAGTTGGTTCCAGACACAAGTAGCAGGCAGTGCAGCCAAACTTTTCAGTTACTCTAAAACAGTGAAGTCTTCTTTTAATATTATTTTTGGCAAGGTTTAATTACATCATTTTGTTGGAACAATGTAGGTAGTCTTAATTATGCGGCATCTTCATGTATTAATTTGTCAAATGTCTCTTGAGAACAGACACAGGACAAGGTCCCTGCTCTTCAGGAGCTTACAGTTGGGTTACAGGGATAGGCTACATACGCCAGAGATAGTCACAGGACTGGGAAAGGCAAGATAAATGTGTGACATATAGGTCAGAGCTGAGAGGACTTGCATGTCTGGACCTCAATGAGAGGGATTGAGAAGAGAAGCAGTAATGTGTGGAGGACCATCTGATGAGGAAGTCTGTGAAGTTGGGGATAAGCCTTGGTTAATCTGGGGCAAGAGAAGAGAGGATCCTGGCTGGAAGCACAGCGTTAGCTTGGGGAGGAGGAAGTAATTAGATCAGAGAGAAATGAATTCTAGTTATACAAGGCTGATGGACCCACTTCCTATTTCTCACTCCAAATCAGCCCAAACTACTTTCACAAGGTGATGATGCTAGCACAAAGTAAAATAAACTGAGTTATGAGCCACAGTCTGCCAAAGAGAGGAACTGGGTGTTGGGCTATTGTAGGGAGGAGATGGTCTAGGCTGTGAAGCCTGGCTGCTGACATTCTAGGGGAATGTATTTGTGAACATGGCTCCATGTTCAATTTTAGAAGTTTCAATTACTATGATGGATTTATGTTGTGCCATGACACACCTTGATGTTGCATATCTATCTGGGTTTAGTGAAATTCCACAGATAGGTGAGTTTTCCAATGTGTGAGGACATATTTAACAGATTTTCAGTTATGGTTAAGAAGATGGTGTTAAGATTTTGGCTAATGGGCGAGTCCGCATTTTCATTGGCCACTCTAAGCAGGGATGTGGCAAATTTGCCTTTTAAAAGCCTTTGAACTCTTCTAAAAAAGCATGTTCAGAGGGAACATATGTCTCTGATGTATTCATTTTATTTTGCTTCCTCTGTCAGTGCTGGAATTTTTACTGACTTTGCCCTGGCTTCAATGGAAGCTGCTAGGGTGGGATTTCAAGCCAAGTAAGGACATGTTAACATTCTGAGGGATGCTGCTTCCGAAAGGTACAAAGAAGGAGTGAGATGGTTCCTCATGAATGAGAGAGAAAATAGACCATGATAAAGTTGTCTGCTTAGGATATACTATTGAAGTATTGTACAAATTTGTTGACCTTTAAGCCCTGAAACAATATCCAAAGATAAAATAGCTGGTAGTAGTATCTGAAGCAGTTTCCTTAGCTGGGGTGCTATTGCCTTTCTCCCACTGAATCTGTAGCATCTGTGATGAATAAGGGCAGTACTACTCAAGTGCTCCACAGGCTTGGACATAAAGGATGGACAGGGCTTTTGAGTATTGTCATGATTGGGACTCAGACTAAGCTATGGTGTTTTTTTCTAGGAATCCAAAAGGCTTCCCTCAGCTTCCTTGTCTTCTACCACCTGAAGTTGCAGTCTTTGCAGGAGAAGCATACTTTCCCTGAGGAAATAAATTAAGGCAAATATGGAGTGAGTTTCTTGTGGCCTAGTGTTGACTAAAGTACAAAAATAACACATATATTTGACAATGTAGGAAACTTCCTATTACTGGTGTTACCCTAGCTGGAAGCAAGGGTTTCAAATTTACTTGTTGAAATAAACTAACTGTCTGTAACTTATCTGGGATGTGATAATTTCAGTAGTCCCACCTTATCTGCTGTTTTACTTTCCATGGTTTCAGCTGCTCATGGTCAATGGTGGTCTGAAAATATTAAATGGAAAATCCAGAGTGAAACAATTAATAAGTTTAAAATTGCACACCTGTTCTGAGTAGTGTGATGAAATCTTGTGTCATCCAGCCCTGTCCAGGCCAGGATGCAAATCATCCCTGTGTCCTGGGTATCCACGCTACAAAGGCCACCCGCCTGTTAGTCACTTAGGAGCCAACTCCACTGACTGTCATGGTATTGCAGCGCGTATGTTCAAGTAACTCTTATTTTACTTAATAATGGCCCTGAAATGCAAGAGTAGTGATGTTGACAATTTGGATATGCCAAAGAGATGCCTAAAGTGCTTCCTTTAGGTGAAAAGGTGAAAGTTGTCAACTTAATAAGGAAAGAAAAAAAATAGTATGCTGAAGTTGCTGAGATCTAAGGTAACTTTTATTACAGTATATTATGTGTTCTATTTTATTATTAGTTATTGCTCTTAATTTCTTACTATGTCTAATTTATTAATTAAAGTTTATCATAGGTATGTATGTATAGGAAAATACATAATATGTATAAGGTTCAGTACTATCCATGGTTTCAGGCATTCACTGGGGGGCTTGGAACCTATTCCCCGCAGATAAGGGGGGACTACTGTATTTAAAGCTTGTTATGTAAAGATGATATATTGAATCTGAAAATACTTGGAAAGAACTAAGTTTGCTATTTAAGATCTGTTAAAGAGACAGTGGAAAAGAACTGCTTTTAGGTGGTTGAACATTCTGATTCCTACTCATTAATTGTCAGATGTTTAAGTGTTATCACTTAACACAACTCCCAGTTTTTTATACACTTTTAAAGGTTGCTAAAACTTACTGGCTTACTATATGAGATTTTTATAGGAGCTTTTGGTATAAAGTTTTTTCAAGAAGAGTAACATATAAATAAACTTGGTCCCTGTTAGAATAAAACATAGTTAATAAAATGTGGGCATTTTATACTGTATTCATAAGTTAGTCTCTACCAGTAGATATCCACCAGTAAGTACAGTGAACTAAAAAGTTTCAAATGAGCAATTAGGAGGGCTAAATATAACACTTAATGGGAGCCTTGTGTAAACCTGACAATAGAATCTGGCCCTAATCAAGTAAGTCTTTTTATGCGTTTGTGAAAGGGTGTTTTCAATATTATGAGCATAAATGATAAAATAGGTTGTCGCTGAGGGACCAGAAGAAAATTCAGAATATTCTTAAATCGATGTAACAAACAAGACCAAATATTATTTGGAGGATATAGGTAAAGTGGCACAAAATCAAAAGGCATTTTATTTTCAGATAGCTGGTGGAGAATAAAGTAATTTAACCTACATTGTAACTTTATTAGTTATAAATGTTTAGTTTACAGACAATAACTAGCAGATAATACAGAGGTAATAAGAAAGTCAGGGTAAAGATAATTACCCTAATTTCTTCTGCTTCAAACGAAGTCATGGGTGAGAGCTTTTATATCAACCTCTAAAATAAAATATCAATAGAGTAATATAAGACAGAAACTAGTGCTATGTTGTACATCCTGGTGAAAATAAAGCCTAGGGATTTTAGGCGGTTCTGAGAGAATTAAGTTTAATCACAATGCAACAATTTACTGGCTGTGTCATCTCAGGCTAAGCTATTACTTAATACTTTTGAGCCCCACTTCCTCATATTTGAGATGATAACAATAATAATACCCATCTGAGTATGTTTTATGAAGGTTACATGAGATGACATATCTAAAATTATGTTCACAACAAATGGTAGCAAATATCCAAAATTATTCAAGAAAAATACAATATATGGGTCTGAAAATATGATTCTTTGAGCCTTGTATAATTTCCATACGATAAGATAAACCCATAATTTTGATGAATTTGGACAAGTGTATACCTTCATTAACCACAAACCCAATCAAGATAAACATTTCCACTCCTCCCAAATTGCTCTTGTGCTCTTTTGGAGTTAGTCACCCAACACTTCCCTAGCCCCTGGCACCTGCTGATTTGCTTTCTGACATTGTAGTTCCAATTTGCCTTTTTTTAGAGTTTCAGATAAATGGAATCCCATACTGTGGACTCTTTTGTGTCTGGCTTCTTCCACTCTGCATAATGTTTTTGTGGTTCATCCATTTTGTGTATCAGTTGTTTATTGCCCTTTATTGCCAAATGGTATTCCCTTTTGTGGGTATACCACCTTTTCCTTTTTCTGCTGGGTTTCACTTTATAAGAGTGTTTCATTTTATAGGAAATGGCTGAACACTTTTTTCCCCAGTGTTTATACCATTTTGCACGCCCATCATCAGTGCACGAAATCCCCAACAGCTCCCTATCCTTGTCAGTCCTCATATGGTTATTTTGATTCTAGTCATTCTGCTGGGTGTGGGGTGGTGTTTCATTATGGTCTCAATTTTACTTTCCTGATGACCAGTGATATTGAGCATATTTTTCATATGCTGAGTAGCCATTCATATATCTTCTTTAGTGAAGTGTCTATTCAAATATTTTGCGTAGGAAGCAAGCCAGATAACCTTGGGTCTGTTGCTCAGCTTGACACCATTTGGCTTACTTTGCCTTCTAGGTGGAGCCCTTTGTAGTCTTCCAGGATGGGGAAGATTTCTACAGAGTGATGTGGAGTAAAGATAAATCTAAAGTTCCATCAATCAAGTAGGAGCTTACCAAATTTTATTGATGCTGATAACAATAATTAAGGACTTTAAATTGTAATTGATGGTATCTGAGGAAGATTAGACACTGATTCTTTTATAATGTTATGTTTGACTAATCAACACAAAATATATACTCGGTGATTCCCTCATAAACACATTCTGCTATAAAGTCTTGTGCATGTTCTACATGAGATCCAGGTGAAATCTAGGTACTGTAACTACCCATAGAAAGTATCAGGATAAAACAGAACTAAGACTGTGAGGAAAATGGAATACACGGCTTACGTTCTCTCCCTCCTTCCTTCCTTCCATATCCCCTGCAGCTCGCCCCCCTGAACTTCTTCCTTTCTCTTTCTCTCCCTCTCTAGCTGTGGTTGAGGAAAATCTATTGGAGCAACTGCAGTGAACTATGACTTTCCCACTTTCTCAAGTGGGATTAACACCATTTTTTTTTGGATAGTTTTATATCCAAAGAAAGTATCTTTCAGTAGACAGTACTGTTTCCTGTGTGTGATAAAACTGACAAATTACACCTGTGCAAAGCACTGTATTGGCCGTGCTATTTCTGTAAAGGCACTAAAGCAAGTTCACGTATTTTCCTGGGAATGTTCAAATGTTAGCGCTGAGTGCTTTCTCCAGTATTCATGCTTACCCAGGTGGATCTCTGCCACAAAAAAAATGTGAGAGGAGATGCAGGCATTGTTTTCAGTTTGATCATGATAACTGTTTTTTGTATCTGGGGGAAAATATATTGTTTAAGTAGAAACTGTTAGCTACTTCTCACCCGGGTTGTTCTTTAGATCACGGTGGGCTCATTTGTGATCGAGAGCAGAGTTGGAGCTAGTTAAAGGAGAACTAATGCTCATTATGCCACAGCTGTGCAGCAAATCAGGGAGAGCTGATGAGATTGTCACACGTGGGAAGCTCTGTCACTGCTGCTGGGGATGGGGGAGTTCCAGGACCACTGGCACGTTCGCAAACTTCTTACAGCAATTAACTGGTCTAAAAATTATACCAACTAAGTCTATCTCAAGAGAAAGATATTCTGTGTTAAAGCACTTTTAACTGAGTCAAGCCCCGTTCTCATACTCTTCTCTAACAAATGATAGTGATCCACTCCTGTGTTTGTTTACTTTATATTAAAAACAAACAATGGGAGAATGAGTGAAAGTATTTTGCCCTTAGCTCCAAGATATGAGATATTAGCTTAGGACCCCACTTATAGACTGATCAAAGCTATGAAGAAAACATGAAAGACAACATGAGAATGAAAACGCAGAAACTTCTATGACATTTTCCACTTTCTTTTCTCAGAAAAATCAAGTCCAAGTTGAAATTACCAGCACAAAAACTAATTTTTGAAAATGGCTTTGGGGGAAAGTTGGTTGTATAATAAATAATTAGAAAAATTTCAGTATCTTATTAAAATAGAACCACAAAAACTTCCAGGTTGAGTATGACTTTAGAAGACAGTGCCTAGAATTTTTTTATTGGAAATTTCATTTTGAATTCTTTTTCCTAAGAATTCAAGGTATATTCCACTTTAGAGAGAAAGTTCTGAGGCATGGTAGATGGCACATATTGACAGCTCTCCTAAAATGTTTTGCTATTAAAGATCTATGGGTTGAAGAAAAGAAGAGAAAAACACTGCCAGAAATTGATGCTATAATGTTGAAGTACGAGCTCATTTTCCTGTGAACTACATCTCCTAGATTTTCAGAGGTTTTCTAAGTTTTCAGTTAAGAAGAGGAATTCTTCTTGTTTATCTTACTTGATATGTCACTCATGTGTCTCAGTTTGGATTTCTTTTACCTTTGGTCCTTGATCCCTGGCTCTGATCTGTTACTTTGCATCTCAATTGGAGAGCAAGACACAGAAGGACAATGGCTGGCTCTTCACTTTCTCATACCAATAATTGGAGTTATATGACATGAATTACAACTTGAGAAGTAATAATTTATTTTATTTTTTTCTTGCTTCTTCATTGCAGTAACATTGGATTATAACATTATATAGCTTTCAGATGTACATCGTAATGTATTTCGAATTCCGCGTAGATTATATCATGTTCACCACCCAAAAACTAATTATCGTCCATCACCACACATGTGAGCCTAATCCCCACTTTGGTCCTACCCCTTCCCCCACTCCCCTTCCTCATTGGTAACCACCAATCCAATCTCCAATGCTATGTGTTTGTTTGTCATTGTTTTTATCTTCTACTTATGAGTGAGATCATAAGGTATTTGACTTTCTCTCTCTGACTTATTTCATTCAGCATAATACCCTCAAGGTCCATCCATGTTGTCACAAACAGCTGAATTTCATCATTTCTTATGGCTGAGTAGTATTCCATTGTGTATATATACCACATCTTCTTTATCCATTTGTCCCTTGATGGGCAGCTAGGTTGCTTCCAAGTCTTGGCTATTGTGAATTAAGCTGCAATGAACATAGGGGTGCGTGTATCTTTATGCATTTGCGTTTTCAAGTTCTTTGAAGAAATACCCAGCAGTGGGACACCTGGATCATATGGTAGATCTATTCTTAATTTTCTGAGGATACTCCATAGTGCTTTCCATAGTGGCTGCACCAGTTTGCACTCCCACCAGCAGTGTACAAGGATTCCCTTCTCTCCACATCCTCTCCAACGAACATTTGTTGTTTCCTGTCTTGTTAATTATAGCCATTCTGACCAGAGTGAGGTGATACCTCATTGTAGTTTTGATTTGCATTTCCCTGATAGCTAATGATGTTGAGCATCTTTTCATACACCTGTTGGCCATCTGTATATCTTCTTTGGAGAAATCTCTGTTCAGATCTTTTGCCCATTTTTTAATTGGGTTGTTGGTTTTTTTGTTGTTGAGACGTATGAGTTCTTTGTATATTTTGGATATTAACCCCTTGTCTGATATATGGTTTGCAAAGGTCTTCTCCCAATTGTTAGGTTGTCTTTTCATTTTGTTGATGGTTTCCTTTGCTGTGCAGAAGATTTTTAGTTTGACATAGTCCCATATGTTCATTTTTTCTTTTGTTTCCCTTGCCTGGTCAGACATGGTACTTGAAATATGCTGCTAAGACTGATGTCAAAGAGCGTACTGCCTATGTTTTCTTCTAGAAGTTTCATGGTTTTGGATCTTACATTCAAGTCGTTAATCCATTTTGAGTTGATTTTTGTGCATGGTGTAAGATAATGTCTACTTTCATTCTTTTGCATGTAGCTGTCCAGTTTTCCCAACATCATTTATTGAAGAGACTCTCCTGTCTCCATCGTATGCTTTTGGCTCCCTTGTCGAATATTAGCTGTCCACAAATGTGTGGGTATATTTCTGGGCTCTCAATTCTGTTCCATTGATCTGTGTGTCTGTTTTTGTGCCAGTACCATGCTGTTTTGGTTACTATGGCTTTGTAGTATATTTTGAAATCAGGGAGTGTGATGCCACCAGCTTTGTTCTTTTTTCTCAGGAATCCTTTGGCTATTCAGGGTCTTTTGTTGTTCCATATAAATTTTAGGATTCTTTGTTCTAGTTTGGTGAGAAATGTTGTTGGAACTTTGATAGAGATTCCGTTGAATCTATAGATTGCATTATGAAGTATGGACATTTTAACTATGTTAATTCTTCTAATCCAAGAGCACAGAATATCTTTCTATTTCTTTGTATCTTCTTCAATTTCTTTCAACAATGTTTTATAGTTTTCTGTGTACAGATCTTTCACCTCTTTGGTTAAGTTTATTCCCAGGTATTTTATTCTTTTTGTTGCAATTGTAAATGGGCTTGTTCTTAATCTCTCTTTCTGCTACTTTGATGTTAGTGTATAGAAACACAACCAATTTTTGTATGTTGATTTTGTATCCTGCAACTTGACTGCATTCATTTATTATTTCTAAACGTTGATTAGTGGATTCTTTAGGGTTTTCTATAGGTAAAATCATGTCATCTGCAAAGAGTGACAGTTTCACTTCTTCTTTTCCGATTTGGATCCCATTTATTTCTTTTTCTTGCCTGATTGCTCTGGCTAGGTCTTCCAATACTGTGTTAAATAAGAGTGGTAACAGTGGGCATCCTTGTCTGGTTCCTGTTCTTAGAGGGATAGCTTTCAGTTTATCTCCGTTGAGAATGATATTTGCTGTGGGTTTGTCATATATGGCCTTTATTATGTTAAAATATTTTCCTTCTATACTAATTTTATTTAGCGTTTTTATCATAAATAGATGCTATATCTTTTCAAATGCTTTCTCTGCATCTATTGAGATGATCATGATATTTGTATTCTTCATTTTGTTAATGTGGTGTATCATGTTGATAGATTTGCAGGTGTTAACCATTGAGAAGTAATAATTTAAAATGCTAACGATTCCTACATTTCTGGCAAATATCAAACTTTTAGACAATGGATGCTATTTGTTGTTTTATCTAGGTTTTGATTTTTTAAATATGCCTTAAAAATTTCAAGTGTTTGTTAGTATTTGTGGGCAAAATAATAGATGTCTGTGATTTACTTCAGAATACTCCACTGTGCCAGCCAAATTCTTGACTCAAATCTATCCTCCTACCTTCCCCTGATTTACTTTCTATGTTGTAAAACTACATTTCCTTGGCTCTCTTGTACTCTGGCTTCCAGGAATCTTTGGTCAGTGGGGTTACTGGTAGAATATTGGAGGGCGAGAAGGATGGGATGCCACCCCAAATCACTCTGCATCTTGTAGCATGTCTAGCTCTGAATGATCTCCTCTGTAGCTCCAAGCCTAACTGAGCAACTCCTACCATGGTCCCAGCAGAGCATCTTCTGATGTTCTAGCTCCTGCCAGAGAGCTCTGCCATCTGTGCTCTGATAATAACATCTTCTCTTATGGTCCCTCCACCCTTAGGACTGGTAGCAGCTTTTAGCTGATGTCAATCTCTGTGTTGATTTGCCATCTCCTTTTAAGCTTCTTAGACCTTCCATAACCTGTAAAACCAATTCACTTATATTTAAAGTCCTTGTGTTTGAAAAAAACTGAAGTGGTTCTTATTTCCTGGATAGACTTTACTGATATATCCGTAAACAAGCAAACAGAAAGGTGGGAGGAACATCTGGTTCTGTGATAGTGGAGTGAGCCCACTCCAGTCTGATCCGCCTGCTGATGGCACTTAGAAACTCAGAACAAAATAAACAAACAACAACGTGAAGGCTCTGAAAAATAAACTGAAGTATGGGATTGTGGAGGGGGAGTCACAATTTGGAGAAGTCAAAAGCTTGGGAAGGGGTTTACAATTTTTTTCCCCCTCTTATAGTTTTACTGCAAGGGCAGGCCCTTCCATGGAGTTGTGCAGTGGCACATGAAACTAAAATTGCCATAAATTCCATCTTTTGGACAGAGGAATCAGAAAAAGGAGTCTGAGTTGGCCAGAGAGTTTGGGGGAAATCCTGTATGAGAGAGAGAGAGTAAGAAAAAAGTTTCCCTATTTCTGCGTATTAACCTGAGATAGTCTCAGACTAACCCCTGAACTATGCACATATGGGACACAACCAAAGAACTAAAGCTGAGGCTTAGGGAGCTTAAGTGAAATTTGAATCACCTGAACAAGTCTCCTGACGAACGCATGCCTGGGACAGACTCAAACCATGTAGCCAAGGTTTAAGGAACAAATGAAAATTTGAATTATCCCTCAAGAAGGCAAAGTAGACCTTAAGTTATGAACCTAACCAAATTGAATGCCTTCTAAAATAGAAACTTCAGCATTCTCCAGAGGACTATAACAGGACCTAGTGCCTATGCAGTATAAAATTCGTAATGTCTAGAATACAACCCAAGATTACTCAAAATGCAAAAAATCAGGAAAATGTGGCCAATTTTCAGGGAAAAGCAGGACACACATACTAACCATGAGATGATCTAATGTTGCGAGTATCAGAAAATGACTTTAAAGCAACTATTACAACTATGCTCCATGAGGTAAAGGAAAGCACACTTGATATCATGTAGTTGTTGTACATAACTGGTATGGGAGCAATGATGATTATCAGGATTATGGTTTTGGATTGTTTCTTTTTTACTGAGGTAAGTTTACAGTTCTGTGTCATTAAGTATATGTACATTGTTGTTCAACAATCACCATTATCCATCTCCAAAACATTTTCATCCACCCAAAGTGAAACTCTGTACTTATTAAACATATGACTCCCATTTCTCCCTTCCCCCATCCTATGAAATTGTAGAAGCCGGTGAAGGTACTTAACTGTCAGAGGAAATGTGAACATAACAGCCTTAGTAGGTGAAAAGTCTGGAATGATGATAAAGGTGCCTTGAACTACAGAGAACTATGATGATAGCTAACAGATCATGAAGTTTTTGTCAATTATATGGATAGGCAGCTAAATTAGAGTGTTTCTCTATTTGTACAATTAAAAAAAAGCTGACAAGTAGAAAGTTGGTGTCAACTATTGCAATCGAAAATTGTGATCTTTCATTCAATTTTCAAATCTGAGTTCACAGACCCAGAGCCAATTGATTGCAGCTGAGCTGGAGACCTCTTGAAGAAGAATCCTGCAATGCTATTAGAAGTACATAAAACAAATATTCCTTTGATCCTTCCTTAAGAGACCTGATGCTGTTTGCCAGGATAACTTTATGATGAGTAAATAGGATTGTTAGTAATGGAATCTGAATTGGCATTGATATGAGGGGAACTAAAACACCATTGTGGCCCTCCAGGTAGACTGCAGGCTTGGCCCAAGTTCATTTCAAAGCATAGTCTACTAGTCTGTGGGCCCATTTGCACTTGTTTCCTCAAATCTTGAATGTATAGTTGGGATAGATACAATTAGCCACTTGCAGGAACTTCTTACTTGTATATGTCTGTCTATGGGGTAACAGCCTTTATAATAGAAAGGGTTAGTTGAAGCCGTTGAAAGTCTCCTCCACTGTCCTGGCCATGATGGTTAATGTGAAGTTCTGGCGAAAGGATTAGTCCTCCAGGTAGAGTGAACAGCTGGTGTAAAGACTCTTAGGTGGGAATAGATCAATATCTTCAAGAGACAGAAATGAAGGCATTGTGCTGGTGGGTTAGGAGAAAAGAAAATAGTAGAAAAAGATAAAGTTGTAGAGGTAGAAGAGTATCATGAGGCAAGGGGCTCTTAGGCCATAACAGATAAGACGTATTTTATTTTAAGTGTTATTTATTAATATGGGAAAGAAGTGCAAGACAGAGGCAGTTAATATGCAAAGGAGGGTAAAGATACAGTCAATCAATATTTAGGAAGGTGGGTAAAATGTAAAAACTCTGGATATTTGTTGGATGTGGGGCATGAATGTGGAGAAAGGTTTTAGGATGATTCTTGGGTTTCTGGTTTGGATGACTATGCATCACAGTAATATTATCTGAAAAAGAAAGAATAGGAGTCAGATCATGTTTGAGGGGGACGGAATAATGAGCAAGATTTGAATGTGCTGTGTTTGAGGGGAATATACCATGTGATATGTGTCTATGTTGGAATATTTGTAAATATAAATATGCAAATGTTTGACTGCAAATATTTGGCTGAAAATAACAGTGATTTAAAGAAGATAGAAGTTATGTCTTCTTACATCAATAAAGTTCAGAGATAAAAGAGTCCAGGGCTGATTTGTGCCTGGGCCTGAATTTATAAAGGTGATTGAATGACAACAGGGAGAGGTCAGTGCCATTGAAAGAAAAGTCTATAGTTCTGCTAGAAATAAGAAGCATGCCATACCATACAGGGCCATATTGGAGAAGCATCAGAGTTGGTCAGGAGGCAGAAGCAGGAGTGAGGGGAAAGTATAGATCACAGCCTTCACTGGGGTTTCTGAATGGAAGGCAAGGCAGGCTGGGGTCACAATTTAGGTTTGGCTATTTGAATAATTCTAGTGGGCTTTGGGGCAGAGGAAATGTCCTTAGTTTTTTGGTACCCAGCCCTGGGTTGATTTGGGGCAAGAGAAATATTGACTTAGTGTGTGAGAGTTAGATAAAGATGGTACTTTGGGATGTGGGCTCAGTATTGTTTGGTTTGCATATAAAATGAGTGTTAGCAGGCAAGTTGTTTATTATCTCTAAGTATTAGCTAACCCTATGAGAGGCAGTCTCTTCGGTCAGCAAGGCCCTCTCAACAAGTCAAAACATTATAAAATAAATAACATGATTAATACAAGGACTGGTAGAATAGTTTCATTATTATTAGTGACTCCTTCTATATTATTAATCATTCATTCTCAACACAGAGACCAATGTCAGGGGCCAACATGGCTTCTTGATCTCCAGATATCACATCTGCATTCTATCTAGTGAGAAGAGGTGAAAATGAGCACATCTCCTCCCTTGAAGGAGGTTCCTGGATGTATCATAAACCAATTTCCTTACATCCCACTGGTGAACATCTGAGGAAGAGTCTATGAAAGAAAGCAGAAGACTTGACCTGGAATAAGTGAGAGCACAAGATCAGGGGCACGGAAGCCAAGCAAGTGGGACTTAAGAAAGGACCGAGGGGTCTACAGTGTATAACGTAGCAGAGAGAGAGAGAAAAGTGTTCTTTGGATAGTCCAAATGAAGGGTGACCACCATCATAGCAGTTTTAAGAGAAAGGTAAGAATGGAATAAAAGGGAAGTGAGAAAACAGACAAGACTACCCTTTCCTGAGGGTTGGCTGAGAAGAGAAAGTAGGAAATTGGATGACAGATAGCATTAAGGGATTTGTATTGTAAATGTTAAGTTGATGATCACTAGTGTGATATACCTATAAAGGATAATACAATTAGAAAAAAATAGAGATTGACTGGTAAATAAAAACAAAAATATTCATTAAATAATAGTTGAATGCTGTTCTTATGGAGGTATTTTGAATTGTATGGTAGCTTATAGTGCACTGGAATAAGCTAAAATAGTGAATGGTTAAGATGCAAGTATTTGGAGACTCACATCTATTTCTGTATGGAAAGTAAACTGCTGGGTTGGTGTAAGCAGAAAAGGAAGGCTGTGTCATTTGTCTTTAATTAGATTGTATAAACAACTACTGTTTTTTCCTAATGAAGTGTTTACATAAATATCAATTTGGTGAGATGTTTTCTTGTACTTTGTATGTTCTCCCAGGGGAAATGTTTAACATGAGATTTTCTTCAGAAAGGTAATGAAAAATGAGTGTGGTATATTATGAAAGAGTGTGAGTACCATTTCTCAATAAAAAGTTTTCAAGGGAAGTTTCCTTAGGAGTATTTTATGGAACTTGTCAGACAATCTCAGTGCCAAGTAGGCAGAATTTAAAGACCATTGAAAGACAAATATTAATGTGACTTGTACTTTCTTGGGCAACCAAATTATTGTTATCCAACTAATGTTTCTTATTCTTTAACAGGAAAAACATACCCTCTCATTTTCCTCCTAATACTCCACAGTGTTCTTGATTATGTCACTGATCTTGCTACAACTGCTGTACTTGACATTTAATAAATCTGATTCTAAATTGGATTGTAGTCAAATTTTGAAGAGGATCAATAGATTCATTTATGCTGACTTTAGCTCTGTTACTGAAACGTGTCTGTACATGCAAAGAATGAGATTACCAGATTTGATTCACAACCTCTTGGCTGTCTCAGAAACAGCAGTACACTTGCAGTATTGTATAACAAATGAAGAATTAAGTTAGGAGCACTGGCCGGACCCGACACTCTCATCTGTGCCTAATCTACAGCAACAAGTAGATGAGATGTTGATTTCTCCTAGAAAACACCCCTGTGTAGATTTCTAAGGCTCAAAAATAAGCCCTCAACCACCAACATTCTCATTAATGGTAATAATAATGATTATGATAGAATTGAATGCCATGTTATTTACCTGATATTTACTTCAAATAGGAAAAACCGTATCAGTAAATTATTCTTTTGAATTTAACTTGAAGCGTTTAACAGAAACTGATTAAGAAAATTGCACGTCTATGGAATCCATTAAGGATTTATTTGCTATTTATTTGAGTACATTACTAGATTCCATTCAGAGTTTATCGAAAGAAGATACTGTACCAATGTATGTTGTTCAGTGGTGGATAAAAATACACACAGGATAGACTTTATTTTCTCAAGTAACTTCTGATCTAGTATAGAGCATGAGGTATAGTACAAGACAGAATAAAAGATTTGCTCTAATAAAAGTCCCCATACTCTACAATGGTTTCACAGAGAAGGTAGCAATTAACTCTGACAGGAGATTGTGGAGATGGCTTATTTTGGGGTGGGGATGTTTGAGCTGTTTCTGAGGGAGAGACTAACGTGCAGTCGGCAGAGAAGGCTGGATGGTTTCTCAAGGATATAATCATAATAAAGGAAATGTAAAAGGAAAGGATGTATCATGCTTGGGAAATGGTCCAGCACAACTAGAGTGGAATGTGGAAGACACGGCAAGGAAGGTTGTAGTCTGAGTATGGAGGCTCTTAAATGCCAAGGCTGAAAGCTTGAATGTAGCATGAGGTCAACATAATGGGAGGGCCAGCATTTTATGCAGGAGAATAAGAATCAACATGATTAATTAGTGACATAAATTAATGTCAAATTGCTCTGAACATTCTCAAAGCTACTAAGTGAGCCCTATGTGAACCCAGTGTTACTGTCGCTGTACTTTTCAGTCCAAATATCTGAAATCAGAATACTAGTTCCTACTCCTGACTCTCCCAGTGATGAGACCTGTGACTTGAGAAGTTATTTCACATCTGAGTCCCAGCTTCCCCACCTGTAGAGTGGGAATAGGAGGTGTTGAGGCTCAAATGAAGTTACAGAAGCAACGTTTGTTTATATCAAAAAGCAGTAAATAGGTATAAATTTATAACCAAAATTCAAGTGTACAAAAAATATAATTTGTTTTGAATTTTTATTATGAATTATCTTACATATACAAAAAGGAATATATTATGTTTATGTATGGTTTAAAGAATAATGATAAAATGACTACCTATGTCCTCCCAATCGGTCTTAAGAAACGGTAACTTGAGGTCCCCAATTACATTCTCTTTGCTCACTTCCAGATAAAAATCATTCCTTTTTTAAAAGTTTCATCACAAAATTTCTATAAATATTTTATAATTTTGTGTTTCTGATCTTTATATAAATTAAACCATATTGTCAGTATTCTTCTGATTTGTTTTTTGAGTATAACATTAAGTTTTTAAGATTTGTCCACATATTTCATTTTACTTTCATTCAATCACTCAAAAAATATTTATTGAGCCCCTTGTGTGCCAGGCCTTTTGTAGGGATCAATAGTGAGTGAAACAGACAGGAAATCCTGCCCTCACTGAACTTATATTCAAGCAGGGGGATGTAATAAATCAATATAATAAATAAATAATTTAGCAAATTAATTAAAAAATGATATGGTAAATATATAGCAGGATAAGGGAAAACAATAATGCTTAGATGGGAGTGTTGTAATTTTAAGTAGAGTGGTCAGAGTAGACAACCCTCTTAGATGAAGAGCTATTTAAGTGAAGACTGAATGAGTTGGAGGGCTCAACCATGAGGGTAATTGGGGAAGAGCATTTGGGGAAGAGAGAACAGCAAGTGCGAAAGCTCCAGGTATCACAGGTATGGCACAGTTGAGGAAGAGTGAGGAGGCCACTGTAATGAAAGCGTAGTAAGTGAAGGCTGAAACTAGTAGAAGATAAAGTCAGAGAGGTAATGGGCCAGATATGTAGAATCTTCTAGACAATTTTAAGGATTGTGGCTTTTATTATCCAAGGGAAATGGAGAACCACTTCAGGATGTTGAGTAAAGAAGGGATGTGATCTGACATAATATTTACGAAACATCAATCTATCTGCTGTAGTGCCACAGGAAGGCAAGTGTGGAAGCAAAACCAAACCAAACCCTAGTTTGGAAGCTATTGCAGAAACTTTTCAGGAAAACAATGGTGGTCAATCTAGGGTGATAGCACTGGAGGTGATGTGAAGAGATGGGCTTGGGTGTATATTTTGGTGACAAATTGAATATTGAATGAGAGAGAAGAAGGGAAGTCAAAGATAAATCTAAAGATTTTGGCTGAACAACTGGGAAAATGGAATGGTCATCAGCTGAGATGGGGAAGAATGGGAGACTTGTAGATTTTTGTAGGATATCAGAAATTTAGTTTTCAATATTTAAATTTGAGATGTCTCTCAGGCACCCAAATGGAAATATCAAATGAGAAGCTATAAATAATACAAGAATCTAGAGTTCAAGACGGAGGTCTCAACTGAACACACAAATTCAGGTAGGTTGACATATTGATGGCATCTAAAGTTATGAGACTGGATGACATCACCAATGAAGAAAAGAAATGATGGCCAAATTCTGAGCCCTGGAGTATTCTAACATTAAGATTTCAGAAGGAAGAGGAGAAAGTACAGAGGAGACTAAAGAGAGACCAGTGAGGTAGGAAGAAAACCAAGAGTGGTATCCTTGAGGCCAAACAAAGAAAGCGCATCGAGGAGGGGAAAATAATCAATGTGTCAGATGCAGCTGACTGGTCAAATAGGGTGAAAACAGAACTGACACTGGATCTAGAAATGTGGACCTCATAGATTACCTTGACAAGAGTGGTTTCGGAGTAGTGGTAGTGGGGAGATGAATATCTGATTACAAAGGATTTGAGAGTGACTAGAAGGAGTATTGGAGGAAGCCAGCATAGGCCAGTCTTTTGGGGGACTTTGCTGCAAAGAGAAGCAGGGAAATGGGGTGTTAGATGGTGGGAGAAGTGGAGTCAGGAGAAGGTTTTTAAGATTAGAAAGTTAATGGCATATTCACGTACTGATGACAATGTTCCAGCAAAGAAAGGGAACTGAGAATATAAGAGAGGAAGACTTGCTTATGTGACATCCATGAGTAGATGAGAGGAAACAGAATCTAGCTTATAAATGAAGAACTAGTTTTACAAAGGTATATGGACAGTTCCTCTATGAAAACAGGAAAGAAGACAGTGGATAGGAGACAGGTGCTGATAGGTGAGTAGACTGGATTAAGAAAATCTGTAGACGCACTCTTCTGATGGCTTCTATTATTTTGGTGAAATAGAAAGGTCATTAACTGAGAGTAGGAATGAAGCAGGAGTATTGATTTGATGATAGAGGAGAAAGTTATCTAAAAGAGTGGAGAGATAATGGATCAAGAAAATATAAAATTCGTGGGCAGCATTAAGTTTATGGTTGTGAATTTAAAATGAAAACCCTGGCATCGTTGTATGCTTTCACCTAGCCATGCTCAGTTCGAGGAGTATTAAGAGACATGTTTTAAAAGAATAATTCTGATCATTGAACTCCTCTTAAAATTCTTCGATGGTTTTCCCACATCCTTAGAATAAAACCCAAATTCCTTGCCAAGGCCCATAACTCTGATATCACTCTCCCCTTATTCACAGTACTCCAGCCTATTGACCTTTTTCTAAATTACTGCATTTCTACGACTTCACCTCATCAATTATGGCTTTGATAAAATGTCAATTCCAAGACAGAACTTCAGTGATCACTCTAGTCACAATAGTCTCTCCCAAATTAATATTTTCTCTCTATATTGTTTCACTTTCTTCATAGCATTTATCAGTATTTGAAACTAATTCAACTCCTTATGGGATTTTTAAAAATCGCCTTTCTCTAGTTCAAATATAATGAGAACATGGGTTGGGTCTGTATTGTTCTCTCTGAATCTCCAGTAACCCTCACCTAAAGTATGCAGGTAATCAATAAGTATTGGTTGAATGAATGATTGTACCTGGACATAAACTGGTGAAATGTCAGAACAATAAGGATAAAGAAAATTCCTTAATATGTCCAGGACAGAAAAAAAATAAAAAAGATTTTTCATGAAAGAATAAAACTGGACCCTTATCTTGCATCATATATAAAAACCAACTCAAAATAGATTAAATACTTAAATGTAATACCTGAAACTGTATAACTCCTAGGAGAAAATATAGGGAAAAAGCTCCTTGACATTGGTTTTGGCGCTGATTCTTTGGATACGACATCAAAAGCACAGACAACAAAAGCAAAAACAAACAAGCAGGACTACATCAAACTAAAAACATTCTGCCCAGCAAGGGAAACCATCAACAAAATCAAGAGGCAACCTACAGAATAGAGAAAATACTTGTAAACCATATACCTTATAAGGAGTTAATATCAAAATTGTATAAGGGATTTATACAACTCAATAGCAAAAAACTTCAAATAACCTAATTTAAAAATGGGCAAAGAGGGGGGCCATCCCCATGGCTGAGTGGTTAAGTTCACGGGCTCTGCCTTGGTGGCCTGGGGTTTCACCGGTTCGGATCCCAGGCACAGACATGGCACTGCTTGACAGGCCATGCTGAGGCGGCATCCCACACAACACAACCAGAGGCACTCACAACTAGAATATACAACTATGTACTGGGGGGCTTTGAGGAGAATAATAATAATAAAAAAGATTGGCAACAGATGTTAGTTCAGGTGCCAATCTTTAAAAAAAAATGGGCAAAGAACCTGAATAGACATTTTTCCAAAGAAGACATACAAATGGCCAACAGATATATGAAAAGATACTCAATGTCACTAATCATCAGGGAAATGCAAGTCAAAACCACAATGAGATATTACCTCACACCTGTTAAAATGGCTATCATCAAAAACACAAGACATAACAAATGTTGGTGAGGACATGGAGAAAGAGAACACTTGTACACTGTTAGCAGGAACGTAAATTGGTACAGCCATTAGGGAAAACAATATGGAGGTTTCTCAAAAAATTAAAAATAGAACTACTATATGATCCAGAAATCTCACTTCTGGGTATATATCCAAAGGAAATGAAATCAGTATCTTGAAGAGATTATCTGCACTCCCCTGTTCACAGCAACACTGTTCACAATAGCCAAGATATGGAGGCAACCTAAGCATCTGTCTATGGATGAATGGATAAAGAAAATGGGATTATATATATTTATGTGCGGAATATTAGTCAGCCCTAAAAATGAAGGAAATCCTGCCATTCGTGACAACTTGGATAGACCTGGAGGGCATTATGCTAAGTGAAATAAGAGAAATAGAAAGAAGAATTTTTTTTAATATTGACTCAGGGCAGTAGAGATGACAGTACTTTTCCAGTTCAAAATGAGTATATCTTGAGGTTGACCTGGGGATTTATTCCTCATTGTTCATCTACTAAAACGTTTTATAATGACATATGTGCCTGTCACTGTGCTAGCTGTAGGCGATAGACACAGCAGTGAGAGTAGTTTTTCCCTGCCATCCTAGAGTTCAGAGTCAATCTTAAAGGTTTAATTTAAATTGTCTTTTTCCTGCTGTCCAGCATGATTTTACTGTTTTATTAGTTGTGTGCCTGGGGAAAACAAATATTTGCAAAAGCAAAACATAGTTTGGAAAGTAAATCTTTCCCCCCAAATCTGAAAGTGAATTCCAGAGAATACTGAGTGCTTCTGTTTTTTCTAGGGGTATCTAAATTTTCTCCATTGTCTTTAAAAAAGGTTGACACTCTGTGTGTATGTGTGTGTGTGTGTGCGCATGTCCTCCCATATGCTCATCCCATCTGTGTGCATTTGTATGTCCATTTCTTATATATAAAATTTTAATATAAGCACAACTGTTCAGGGATGAGTCAGTAAATAAGCTTAACCAAACTGAGCACTTTCTCATCTTGGCTTCTCTTTCTCTCTGTGGGGTATATCACAATGTGCTTCCAGGCTTGCAGTGGGGAAGAAGATGCTTTTTCCTAGGTTCTTCCCTATTGAATCAAGCTGAGAGGTGATTCACTCACTTGAAACTGATGACCTTTGGGGTAGGTGACTGATGAAGATTCCTATAAAGCTCCTTATGGCTATTCTACAAAAGACTTGTCCTGGGAATACTCCTGTGTAGGGGAATTGCTTGATAATTCCCAGATGTAGTCTTTTTTTTAATCCTCCGTAGAACTTATCAGATTTGACCAACTTTTCTTGAGTATTCATTAAGTGCCAGGGACTATATTAAGTATTGTATACTTTTTCTCACTTAGTACCCACAACAATACTATGAGGTAGGTACTATCATTGCCCTCAATCAGAGATGAGAAAATTCAGGTTCTTTGCTGTAATTTGGCTAAGTTGGTGCAGCCAGTAAATGGGGGAACCAGGACAATAACACAGAATTTTCTTTGAGGTAACAGTGGTTCATAACATTGCATAAATTTCAAGTGTACATCATTATATTTCGACTTCTGTATAGACTACATCATGCTCACGACCAAAAGTCTAGTTGCCATCCATCACTGTACAAATGTCTTCCTTTACCTCTTTTACTCTCCCCCCATCTTCCTTCCCCTCTGGTAACCACCAGTCTGTTCTCCCTATCTATGTGTTTGTTTATCTTATACATATGAGTTAAATAATATGGTATTTGTCTTTCTCCATATGACTTATCTCTCTTAGCATAACACCCTCAAGGTTCATCCTTTTTGTCACAAATGACAAGATTTCATCTTTTTTATGGCTGAATAGTGTTCTACTGTACATAAATACCACTTCTCCTTTACCCATTCATCTATTGATGGGCTCTTAGGTTGTTTCCATGTCTTGGCAATTGTGAATAATGCTGCAATTAATGTAGGGATGTACATATATTTTTGAATTAGTGTTTTCATTAGAAGATATATTTGATTAGACTTAAAAATTTTGATGAATTAAAGTACTGTCTCCCCAATTATCCTCAACTCTTTATCTTCCATCTTCATATACTCTCTGTTTTCTTTTTCTTTTTTTATTGCTGTTATTTACTTGCAAATACTACAGTAATGATGAGAACTGCTTGCTCAGGAGCCTGATGAATTAAGTGACAGCTCTAAATATGACACAGAAGAATATTTAAAGTTACTATCTAATAAGAGAGCCATAATGATCTATTAAAACTTACTAACTAGATTTAAAAATCTGTCTTATGAACCTTGAATCAAATAAAATAAACAGGCAGTAATGATTCATATTTCAAGTAGTTTGCTTATAGATGGTCTTGAAAAAGGCCACGTGGTAGAATGAGAAGAGAATTGGAATAAGAATCAGGAGTCTTGGATTTGAATTCATTTCAGCAAACAACTAACCTAAAAGTGAGTTTTCTTTTGAGACCTGATTTTCAAAACTTGTAGGTCACTTCCTTCTCCAATATAAATTTCTATGACTTGGGAACATCATTAGTTCACTTAGAGTTTCTCAGAGAGACCAATGTGATTTCATATATGATTTTCTTTATAATGATATGTAATGATATATAAAAATCAAATTAGACTATGTGTTACATTAATTCAGGTTTTCGAAAGGCAGACTGTGCTGTGAAGAGATTGAAATTGTAGATTTCATGTTGTTGCTGACTAAATTCATCTATAGGCTTCAATCTTGAGAAGTTTTCAAGTAGGTAATGGGTGAAAAATTAGTGGTGGTGGAGGTGATGCTACTTGTTAATTCCAAAGACAGCTCAGTTTCCGTGATCTGAAACAGAGCAACTGCTTATCCACCATATTGCAGCAGATGAATGAAGGACTCCTGGTGGAGCATCCGTGTGTTTCTCTGGAGTTGGTAGTAGAAGAGCACACTGATGGAAGAACATTAGTGGGTTTTCATATGCTCTCCCTTCCAATTAAGCGGAAGATGAGGACTAGAGGATGTGTGTGGGATATGCAAACATGTAGGAGAGGAAATAATGCAGATGTCAGAACCCAGAATAGAAAATATATTCAAATCCTACACGTTAGGAAAGATAAAAATACATTAATACATAAATGTTGCTTCTATTTTTGATACTATCATTTTAATTCAGTTTTACACAAATAGAAGAGGAAATTTTGTTTCTGGGATCTTAACTCAGAATGGTATTCTGCTGGGTTTAAAAAAAGTTTCCTTAAATCATATGACTTAGTGTGATGAATATAGCCTGAAATAAAAATGAGTTATTGGATGAAGTCTGAATAGGACACACTGTGCTCAAATTTTATCATCTCACCAGTGGTGTAAATATTGTGAACTAAAGCCAGGAACATATGGCTTAAAACTCAATAATGCAGGCAATGAAGCAAAATATCCCTGTATCTATGTGCTACCCAAAATTAGAACTTATATTTCCTATCCCTCCCTGAAGAGAATGTATTTCTGATAACTTTTATGAAATTTATGAAGAAATAGGGCTTATTTTTAGTGATTTTTATTTGCAGCTTATATGCACACACCTATTTGTGAAGGAAGCACATCTAGTAATGCAGAGGCAAAAGGGATGTGCCCTTCCTCACCGTTCTTTTCAATGAAAGATATTGCTGGAGCAAAAGCAAATCTTGTATCAGAAATCTAATAGAAAATAATTGCCCATTTCTTATGAGTTATTTTGACATCTACTCTCATATGTTGGAAATATACATTCTTATCCTCTTCTATAATTGGATAACACATACAAAAGATTTGAATAGGCAATTCACAGAGAAAAAGCAGGTTTTTATGTTATTTATATCAGTATAGTTGCAAAGCTAAACAAAATTTAGGTACTTTTAAATATAAAAGTTTAAAATTTCCATTTTTTTAGAGGAAGAAACTGGCTCTGTAGTACTCAAGAGTCAAAGTGAGTTAAAAATTCCTTTTAGCATAAAATCGTGTTTTTGTAGTCAAGCAAAACCAAAAGAAACTAGTATTTATTTGCTGTAATTAAAAAAAATTACTTTGTAATGACTGTTTTGTAACATTCTTTCCTTAAAGATACTGCCTATGAGTACTCTATTAACTTAACCACTTTTACATTTAAGTGTATCTATGAACAAAGGTGAAACCCATAGGCCAGAGAGAATTATATAAATGTGCTATAAATCTGTGTCCATTTGCAACACCAGTCCCGACACACATTCCCTCCTTCCTGCTTTTCAGCTTTGTAGTACTCTTAGCCACACTTTTATCTCTTCTAATTCTTTTTCCTTCCTCTCCTGATTCCTTTTGTCTTTTTCTGTCTTTTCTCTTTGTTTTATGCTTTCAACTCACCTCTTAACCCTCATTGCTTTTTATTTCCCACATCTCTCCTGTTCTTATTTTTTCTTGTTTAAAAACATCCCCTCTTAAGCTTGTTTTCTATTTTATTTCTTTTTCTATCTAGTCTCACCAATTCTTCCTCGACTTACTTTCTCACTTTTCCCCTTCTCTTATTGCCCTTCTCTCTCTTATCTTCTGGTCTGAATAGTATGAGGAAAAACATTTCCTTCCACAAGTTAATTGAGTAGAGCCTTCTAGTTGAAGTTTGCAACAGTCACATCTCCGGAAGTGTAACATTTCTCTAGTTCTCCACAACTTGCCCCACTCCACCCAATCCTTCCTCCTCAAAGAAAGAGAACAAAAGAACCAAAAAATGCGTCTGGGTGTATTAAGCAGATTGAATTTACTAATAGATTCATTAAACTAAATATAGGAACAGGAAACCTACTACCCATTTAAAATTCGAGATTTTATGCCACTTCTGTCAAAATAAAACATACTCAAATGGCAAAGTCCCTATCTGTGCTGGCATAGGTAACACTCAGGGCTTAAACGAAATATAAAGAAATTCTTAAAAGAAATAGTTTTGAAAATATCACCTTCAAATAAAAAACTAGAAACTAAAAGTCACGTTTTCTCACATGTCACTGCTTAGTTGATATACTTTAAATAGTGATAAGCTTCTAATTTTTTTTATTATTTTGTCACCTGTATTATTTTTGTGGGTTTTCCTGTAATCTTGGTTGAACTAAGCTTGCAGTTAAGAAATAAAACAGCAATTAACCAGGTAATTAATTAAAATAAGATAAGATGCCAAACTTTTTGAATGAGTGTATTAAAAAGGAAGGCTGCCAAACATGGATTTCAAGTTAGAATTAAAATAATATGTTCCTCACAGAGTTGCTAGGAGAAATGGGACCGTTTGTAACCTCTTCTACGGTTTGATAGTCAGTACCACAGAGGAGGAAATTCATTTAATTTGGAATTAATTCAGTAATTTATATTACATGAGATTGTTTATTCTGGTGCCTTTGACTGATTTAAAAATGTGGTTTGGCACTATATAGAATGTTTTGGGCTGCTGCCAAAAAAGAAGCACTCTAAAAATGTAAATGTATGAAGATGAAATCATAAAAAAAGTAGAAGAAGAAAATGTGGGCAAGTTTATAAATAATCTTGGAGTAGAGCTTTATAATCATGGCATTAAAAATGAAAAAAGAAGATGTCCTGGAGTAAATGACTGACAAATTTAGCTGCAGAGAGGTTGGAAATTTTATATAGTAAAAAGGACAATAAGTTAAGAAAAACCCCAAAACATCCAAATGACGAACTGAAGAAAATATTTGCACAATGCAGGACAGTCAGACTACCTAGGGGTGATGGAAAGCTTCATTATCTTGAATGTAGTAATGGTCTCAGAGATATATACGTACGTTAAAACTTATATTGTACACTTTCAATATGATAAACATATTGTATGTCAATTTATATTCCATTGGAGGACCATATTTAAGAGCGTCCACTTGGAAAAGAACTTGTTATCATCTCCCCAAGTTTAAAATTTACATGCATTCATCTGTTTATCAATTTGGTGTATTATATATGCTGAAAACCGTCCCACTGCAAAACACTTAGAAATGTTGGATAAACTGTAACAGATGTCCTTTAACATTAACAGCTGAAATAAGAAGAATGAAATGGAAATGCTCAGGGACCATGTATGAAGAAGGAGCCTGAGTGATAAGTGAATGCTGAAGTTAAGGCAGTCCTTAGAGTACCCACCAATCTCAGCACCCTGGAGCTTTAAGTTGGATGGCCTAGCTGGATCTTTATAAGGAAGCAAGTGGGGCTGGAGGCTTCTACTTAAACTGGGGCCCTTGAAGATCTACAATGTGGGTGAAAGGGCAGACAAGAAAAATTCCATGTACCACCAAAGAAAGGACAATGGAACTTGACAGTCTTGTTCTGGGCCTTCAATGCAACAAAACAAAACAAAAAAACCCCCCAAAACTCTCCTCTAGGAATTTGTATTGACAAGCCTGAGATCACATAAGTTTGGGATCCAAATTTATACTAATTGGATGATCCAGAAAATCTTAATCTAAAAATTTACCTTAAAATGATCATGTATGATAGTACCTTTGGGTACCTGTCTGCAGCAAAAGAAATCTCTCCCAAATGGAGGCACAGAAAAACCTCCCACATGAACTTGATCTTATAATCTAAAAATGACAAGACACAAGCTACTAAGTGACAATCAGTAGAAATAAAAAAAAAGAGGGTAAAATTAGACCTCCAAGGCATTAGATATAAGATTTATTGAATAAAGACATAAATTAAACTTGCTTAGTATGTTTAAAAAGAGAATCAAAAATATGAGCAAAAAAATATCATTTTTAAATAAAGACTTGAAAGAACTATAGTTTCTAGATATAGCAATATAGAGATTGCTATAAATGCTCAAAATATTAAATAGCAGAATAGACAAAATTGAAGATAATTTGTAAACTGAAGCATAGATTTAAGAAGAGTTACACAAAATATAATACAGAGAGACAGAGGAATAGATGATACAAGAAGCTAGGCAACAGCTTCTGGAGTTACCACGAGAAAATCTAATCTACCTCTATTGGTATTTGAGAGGAAGAGAATTTAAAGAATGAGGGAGAAGGATGATTTGAAGAAGTAATACTAGAGAATTTTCTGGGGCACTCAAGTTCCAATGATGAAAGACACAGATCTTCGGATTCAGTAAACCCAATGAAACCCAAGCACACACAAAAAAATGAAATTCACCTTTAAGTACATTGTAGTGAAACTTTGGAAACTCAAAGAAAAAGAGAAAATTTAAAAGCAGACAGAGAGCAGAAACAACTAGAAAGAGCCCAGACTTCTGAACAGCAATGGTAAGAGCCTGAGGAGTAGAGCCGTGTCTTTAAAGTCTTGAGAAAAAATAACCATTAACCTAGAATTGTGTACCCAGCTAAGCTATAATTCAGGAAGAAGTTAGAGATTTTGTGTTAATCTGAGACTTTATTTCAGTAAATATCTATGTTAAAATTTCAAAGGTAAGCAATTGAAGAATGATAAAAGAGAGGGAAAAGCTTATAGAGGGGGAAAAAAAGAGTTAAATATCTCAATCAAGATTAAAATTTGCATAACATCAAGTGAGTGTAAAGACATGGGACAACAAAAAGGCTCCTATGCTATAAATTTGTCTGACTTTGGAGGAAAATTTGATACTGCCTATAAAAGATAAAGATAGGTACACATTATGAATATTCAAAAAGGTACTTTATGCAACAGGAAAAAATATAAAGAACTCATATTTCCATCAATAGAAGAATGAATAAATAAATTGTGACATTTTAATACAATGGAATATTATAAAGTGGTAAAAATGAGAAAAGAAACTGAACCTACAGGTCAACATGGTTGAATCTCACACACGTGATTTGTACAAAAATAGAAGTTGATGAAGAATCAGAGCCATCCATCACTATTTATGTAAAATAGAAAAACATAAAATACTATTTATTTTTAGTGATAATGAAGTGCATCGAAATGACAATTATAATGAAAGATACTGTTTTTTTTTCTCTCAGGTAGACAGAGACAGTTATTCATGGAGCTTTTTAGGCAGTGGTGGGTTTAGTGTTTCATTTTGTTACATTTTATATCTTCTTCTATTATTAAATATTTCATAGTAGATATAAAAAATGTTAAAGCACATGAACATTGACTTACTAATTCTGCTACTATGAATCTATGCTGCAGACATACTAAGAATATATTTTGTTACATATTGGGTTGCACCTATTGGGACTTGCCATAATCTTTACATGGCGTCTTCTCCTATCACATTGGCCTCTTAGATACCATCAGGTTTGCCAGATTATGTTGCCTAAATGGCAAGATTGCTTGTATGTATCCGGGACCCGCTTAGCTGTCTTTTCTGCTCTAGGTCCCAGTAAACCTGGCAGCCTTCCCTGACACTCTCAAATGGGTCAGAACAGCATTCCCAAGTGTGGAGTATGCTACTTACAGAACCCGAAGAGGCCTACTGGCCTTCATGCTTCTGTTTTAGTGTTCGAGGGAAAGTCTCAGCACACTCCAGGCTTCTGGACTCCCCAAAACTTCATAGTTGTGTTGAGCACCCCATATGGTTTATCTCCTACTGTTTAACTCATTTGCCTCATTTTATTTAGCTGGTTTAAATAACATGATGTCATTGATATGGTGAACCAATAAGAATGTCCACACTACCCAGATCCCAATCAGGACTCTTATCTGAGAATAGCAGACTTGCAGAAATTGAGAATTCAATCTCCTCTTTCACTCTTGTAATTAAGTAATTTTCTGATCCTCAGGCTTTTCTGCCCTCTGGCTACAGGATACGAGAGCCTTTGGATACCACCTGAGAGGCCCTCTGGCTTTCACACTTTGCCTAAATTGGTGATTAATCCAATGTTTCAATAGTTCCCAGTAAGAAACTTCCACTTCCATCATCCTTATAATTATTACTGCCTCCCTCAGCATCTCAAATGCCCATAGATACAGTTTCTTCTACCAGTGCCCACTCAGTTCACCACTGGTTTAGATGACCCATTACAGGTCATCTTGGTTTATTGACCTACTTCAGGAAGCCAGGTGTTATCAGGACTTTCCACCAATGATGGTGTTCTCATTGCCAGCCAATGACTAACCCAGTTCCAGAATTCCAATTTAGTGCCTGCTTCAGTGAATCACTTCAGGTACTAACTCTCATAGTTTTGTTACCCTAGGTAACAGATTGTAAAATGAAAATTTACATGCTGGTGATTATTGGGAGTGTGCTCCCAGAGACAACACTTGGAAAGCAGTGAGTGAAGCAGGCTTAGGCAAAGGGCAAAGTTGAACTGTGGTACAATTACAGAAGAGAATTCAGATGGTCTTCCAGCAAGCTCTGTAGGTGGGATGGCCATTCAGAGATGCTGAATTGAGATAAGCTATCTGGGCCCACATACTCTCCCATCCATATTGAGAAGTCATGGCATGTAGTCTGCCCTTAGGGAGAGGCTAACCTCTGTCAAGGAAGTTCTCTTCATCCAAGGGCAGTTCCTAGGGAGGGCCTCAGCTGTGAGACCTCAGCCCTCAACACAAGCACCATTTGGGGGAATGAGTGCCTACAGCATGAAGAACAGATTTGTTTGGCATGTTATAGTCTCCACTAGAGGAACAGAAGCAAAGAGTAGAGAGAGTTTTTAATTTTCTCTTTTATTATTGGTCTATCTATCTGTCTTTCTGTCTATCTATCTATATGTCTATCTACTAAAAGTAGTTTAATTTTTTTGCAATGTGCGTATTTGTCATTTATTTTAAAATTATATTTCAAAGGAAAGGAAGTGGGGAGAGAGGGAAGACAAGGATGGAGAGGAGGAGGAGGAGCAGAAGACTAAATAAAATTTGATTTAGCTTAAATGATAATCTCAAATTAAAAATGCCTTCTGCAATGTTAGTTCAGGGTGAATCTTTCCCTGCCAAAAAAAAAAAAAAAAAAAACGGTAAAAAAAAAAATACCTTCTGTAATAAACCAGGCCATGCTAGGTAAAGTGTCAGTAGCTGATGCTGAAACCTACATTTAATTACATCTATAAATCTGCATGTTTCATTGTTAGCTCATTTGATAATGAAGGAAACAGTGTAAAAATCAAAACCCTTTGAAATCACATGAAAAATTGTGGCTTGTAAAGGCCAATGGACATAAGACATCAAACACAAGCCAGCGGGAGATAGTGTAGAACACCCTGGCTATACCTAACATTTGTGATCATCACAAGACTCTCTCTGCACATGAAGAAATCAGGTTTAAATGGCAAATAGAAATATTTCTGATGATTTTTTAAATGTAAGTAATATTTTGTGTGTGTTAGTTACTGCAGATAACTTTCAAAGGAGTGGACTAATTGGGGGAGGCAAACAAAATAATGGAATACTATGTCAAGTAGAATTCAGTCAGTAAACAGAAACTACTGTTGATATTTCAGTAAGAAAAGTATTTAATATAGATTATTAGAATGGAAATTTGTTAGAAGTACTGGAGGAACAAACTGGATGACTATGGTATTACTGAAAGATCAAGAAATGAAATGAAGCTGCTCTTATGCCCATTGGAGCCTGTTTTCATATGCCTCCTGACTGCACAGCTGAGAGGAAGACTATGGTTGTCTTCTGGGTATAGTCAGCTCATGCTTCTTTTCTTCTGTGTTGCCACATGCCTGATGAGCACACACTAGACTAGTGCTAGAGTCTTGAGAAAAATAATGACTTCTAGCTTCCGTCTCCCTTCCAGTCTCATGAAAGTGCCCCATCGGCAGACCCTACACTGGAACTTCACCGACAATAGAGACTTTAGTCTTCTAGCACATGAAGGATTAGAAGGGCAAGGATGGTGCTAAGTACTAAAACAAGAAATATTGGGCACAATTCATCCCTGGTTACTTAGCATTGCCAAAAATCCAGATACAGCAAAGTTAAAACCACTAGATCAGTAAAATTGGATTTAGTAAGAGTTTATTGTGCATATAAGAACAGTTCAGGACCTGGGAGCTTTCAAATCCTAAACTGGTATGAAGCTGAGGGGCATGGTCTTATAAGATGGCATATAAAGAGAGAATGAGGAAGTTGTTTAACCTTTAGAATGACTGATTATTACAATGGGGGTTTCCAGATGGCAGGGGATTGGTTAAAAGTGATTATCTTATACCATTTTTAGGAAGATGACTTAAGTTTCTTTTATGATTACCAGAGGCATTTACAAGAACTAACCTAAGTGAAGTTTTACTTATGTTCATGAAATAAGCTAGATTTAGTTTTGCTTATATGGCTTAAATGGTTTTGTTTTCTCAGGGAATTTTCAAGTCTGGTGTCCATTTTGTGTTTAATTTTAACAGCATCCACTGCTCTTCTTTGCACGTTAGTTGCTCTTGACCTTTGCATGTTTGCATCCATTCTTCTTATTAAAAATCAGTGGTCACAATGTCTACAAAAGTGAGTGGTCACAAAGTCCCATCACTCACTACGTTAATCTCTGAGTTTTGTTTAGTCCTCTTCTTCTTAGGAGCAATTTTACTTGCGACTAAATTTTATAGCTTAAAGACTGAATTATTTAGTTATACTTTCAGCAAAGATGGAGTAACAGGGACTGGATTTACCTCCTGACTAAAACAACTGAAAAAAGACACCAAATACTTGAAACAATGGCTCTCATGAGATTGGAAACTTGGAAAGAAAGTAAAGTGATCCCAGAGATAAAAGAAACAAATGAGGTGAGAACGAAAATTGCCTGACTTACTGACTGGAGAAAGTTTGTAGGTCACTTCATGAAGAAGAAGAAACCATGCAGAGCCCAAGTTGAAAAGATAGAGTTGAGAGTATGGAAATTTCAGGGCAGGGCAATGGAGGGGCAGGAGCCACACAGATGAGAACTCTGGAGATCTTCAGAGAGTACCCTCAAGGATTCAGTTTAGTACCAATGGGTGCATGCATCTGAGGAAACTACTCAAAATTGGGAAAAGAGGGAACAGTGGCTAAAGCTCACATAACGCTGAGCGGTGTGTCTATTCCAAATAATGAGAGTGGAAAATCTCATAATTCACTGAGCATTTGGTAGAGTCTAAAGTGTTTTGCTGCAGTAGTGGGAAAAATTGATTTTTGAATAAATGCTGCTATGGTCCACCTAATAAAATTTAAAGGCGAGACCTCAAAGCATTAAATAGCTTTCAAATAACTTTTCTTTATCTCACAACAAAGTTCAAGAATATTTATAGGGATACAAATATATATAGCAACCAACAAGTTAACATTCACAATATTTAGCATCCAATCAAAAGTTACTAGCCGTGTACAGAAGCAGGAAAACACAACTCGTAACTAGGAGAAGAATCACTCAGTTGAAACTGACCCAGCAATGACATAGATGATAGAATTAATAAAGTATATTACAACAGTTACTATAATTGTGTTTCATATATTCAAAAAGCTAGAGAAAAGAATAAATGTTAAGTAAAGACATGGAAGATATAAAATAGACCAAATTGAATGTCTGTATATGAAAATTACAATTACAAGATGGGAAAATACATTGCATGTACCCAATTATATGTTGTCTATAAGAAATGTACTTTAAATATAAAGGAATGTGTAAAGTAAAAGTAAATGGATGGAAGAAGTTATACCATGTTAACACTAATAGAAAGAAAGCAAGAGTAGCTATACTAATTTCAGACAGAGCTTCTTTCAGACCAAGGAAAAATATCAGTGATAAATAGGGACAGTACATAATGATAAAGGGATCAGTTCTGCAAGAATGCATAATAATTCTCAACATGTATGCATCTAACAACAGAGTGTCAAAATATGTGAGGCAAAAACTGATAGAACTACAAGAAAGAATAGATGAATTCACTATTATAGATGGAGAATTCAACACTCCTCTATCACAAATGGACAGATCCAGCTCATAGAAAATCATTAAGGACATAGCTGAACTCAATAACACCATCGATCAGCTGGATATAACTGATAAATATAGACTCCTTCAGCCAACAACAGCAGAATACACATTCTTCTCAAGTTCACATGGAACGTTCACCAAAATAGACCACATTCTGGGCCATAAAATACACTTTAATAAATTTAAAAGAATGGAAATAATACTATGTTTGCTCTAAGACCACAATAGAATTCAACCAGGAATCAATAACAGAAAGATAGTTGGAAAACCCCCAAATATGTGAGATTAAAAAGCACACTTTTAAGTAACACATATGTCAAGTAAGAAATATCAAGAGAAATTTAAAAATCTTTTGAAATAAATGAAAATTAAGGCACATTTTATCAAAATTTGTGGGATGCAGTGAAAGTAGTGTTTAGAGAGAAATTTATAGCAGTGAATGCAAATACTAGAAAAGAAGAAAGATCTAAAATCAATAATCTGAGGTTCTACCATAGGAACTAGAGAAAGAACACATTAAACACAAAATAAGAAAAAGAGATATAGTAAAAATTAGAGCAGAAGTCAATGACATTGAAAACAGGAAATTAATGGAGAAAATTAAAAAAACCAGAAGCTTGTTCTTTGAAAAAAATAAGTAAAATTGATAAGCCTCCAGCAAGCTACTAAGAAGAAGAGAGAGAGGGCACATATACTAATATCATAAATGAAAGAGAGGACATCACTGTAGATCTCATAGATATTAAAAGGATAATAAAGGACTACCATGAACAACTCTATGCCCGTAAATTTGATAACTTAGGTGAAATGGACAATTATTTGAAAGACCTAATCTGCCATAACTCACACAAGAAGAAATAGACAATATGAACAAGTATATACCCATTAAAGAAATTAAGTCAATAATTAATAATCTTCCAAAATGGAAAGCACCAGGCCCAGATGAATTCACTAGTGAAATCTACCAAACACTTCAGGAAGAAATTGTACCAATTCTCATCCAGAAAATAGAAGCAGACAGAATACTTCCTAACCCATTCTATGAGGCCAGCATTACCCTAAGGCCAAAACTAGAGAAGGAAATTACAAGAAAAGAAAACTACAGACCAATATCTTTCATAAATATAGATGCAAAAATCTTTGACAGAATATTAGTGAATCAAATCTAATGGTGTATAAAAGGAATTATACACCATAGCCAACTGGGAATTATCTTAGGGATGCACAGCTGGTCAACGTTCAAAAACCAATTAATGTAATCCATCATGTCAATAGGCTAAAAAAGAAAAATCACAGAATCATATTAGTAAATGCAAAAAAAATCATTTGACAAAATCCAACATCCATTCATGATAAACACTCTCAGTAAAGTAGGAGTAGAGGGGAACTTCCTTAACTTGATAAAGAATATCTATAAAAACCTACAGCTAGCATCATACTTAATGTTGAAAACCTCGAAGCTTTCCTGTTAAGATCAGGAACAAGACAGGGATGTCCCTTCTCACCACTCCTTTTCGACATCGTATTGGAAGTCCTAGCTAGTACGTAAGACAAGAAAAGGAAATAAAAGACGTATAGATTGGGAAGGAAGAAAGAAAATTGTCTTCGTTAGCAGATGACGATTGTTTATGTAGAAAATCCAAAAGAATAGACAAAAATATTCCAGCAACTAATGAGCAATTACAGCAGGGTTGTAGGATACAAGGTTAATACTCACAAGTCAATCACTTTCCTGTATGCCAGCAATGAAAAAATAGAATTTGAAATTAAACACACAATACCATCCCAACAACAACAACAACAAAAACTCACAACCCAATCAGAAAATGGGCCAAAGATCTGAACAGATCTCCAGAGAAGATATATAGATGACCAACAGGCACATGAAGAGATGTTCAACATCATTAACTATCAGGGAAATGTAAATCAAAACTACAATGAGATATCACATCACTCCCATCAGAATGGCTATAATTAACAAGACAGGAAACAAGTTTTGGAGAGGATGTGAAGAGAAGGGAACACTCATACACTGCCAGTGGGAGTGCAACTGGTGCAGCCACTATGGAAAATAGTATGCAGATTCCTTAAAAAATAAGAATAGAACTACCATATAATCCAGTTATTCCACTGCTGAGTATTTATCCAAAGAATACAAAAACATGAATGTATAAAAGATATGTGCACCCCTATGTTCATCACAGCGTTATTCACAATAGGGAAGACTTGGAAGCAACCTAGGTGCCCATCAAGGGATGAATGGATAAAGATGTGGTATATATACACAATGGAATACTATCAGCCATAAGAAACCATGAAATAGGCCATTTTTGACAACATGGTTGGACCTTGAGAGTATTATGCTCAGTGAAATAAGTCAGAGGGAGAAAGTCAAATACCATATGATCTCACTCATAAGTAGTAGATAAAGACAATGACAAACAAACACATAACAACAGAGATTGGATTGGTGGTTACCAGAGGGGAGATAGGGAGGAGGGCGAAAGGGGTGATTAGGTACACGTGTGTAGTGATGGATAGTAATTAGTCTTTGGGTGGTGAACATGATATAATCTACAGAGAAATTGAAACATATAACAATATACACCTGAAATTTATACAATGTTATAAACCAATGTTACCACAATTAAAAAACCCACTTATATCAGCATCCCCCAAAATGAAATACTTGGGATCAATCTATCAAGATATGCACAAGATCTATATGAGGAAAACAACAAAACTCTGATGAAAGAAATCAAAGAACTAAGGAAATGGAGAGTTATTCCATGTTCATGGATAAGAAAACTCAATATTTTCAAGATGTCGGTTATTCCCAACTTGATCTATAGATTCAACGCAATCATAATTGAAATCCCAGCAAGCTATTTTGTAGATATTGACAAACTGATTCTAAAGTTTACATGGAGAGACAAAAGACTCAGAATAGCCAAAACAATATTGAAGTAAAAGAACAAAGTTGGAGGACTGACACTACCCAACTTCAACATATACTGTAAAGCTACAGTAATCAAGACAGTGTGGTATTGGTGAAAGAAAAGACAAATAGATCATTTGAAAAGGATAGAGAGCCCAGAAATAGATCCACATAAATACAGTCAACTGATCTTTAACAAAGAAGCAAAGACAATCAAATGGAGAAAAATAATCTTTTCAACCAATGGTCCTGGAACAACTAGACATCCACACGGAGGAAAAAATGAATCTAGACACAGACCTTACACCCTTCACAAAAATTAACTTAAAATGGATCTCACAGACATAATGTAACACAAGACTGTAAAACTCCTAGAAAATACCTAAGAGTTATATTATTGGAAGAAATCTGGATGACCTTGGGTTTGGCAATGACTTTTGGTATGCAGCACCAAAGGCACAATCTATGAAAGAAAGAATTGGTAAACTAGACTTCATTAAAATTAAAAATTCCTGCTCATTGACAGATACTTTCAAGAGAATAAAAAGACAAGCCAACGACTGAGAGAAAATATTTGCAAGACACATCCTACAAATGACTATTATGCAAAATATACAACAGATTCTTAAAATTCATAAGAACACAAGCAACCTGATTAAAAAAATGGACCAAAGACCTGAACAGACACCTCGCCAAAGAAGACATACAGATGGAAAATAAGCATATGAAAATATGCTCCATATCACATGTCATGAGGGAAATGCAAATTAAAACAACAATGAGACATCCCTACACACCTATTAGAATAACCAAAATCTAGAACACCGACAATGCCAAATGCTGACAAGGATGTGGAACAATAAAGACTTTCATACACTGCTAGTGGGAATGCAAAATGGTACAGCCACCTTGGAAGAAAGTTTGGTGGTTTCTTACAAAACTAAACATACTCTAACCATATGGTCTGGCAATCATGTTCCTTGGTATTTACCTAAAGGAGCTGAAAACTCATGTCCCCATAAAAAGTTGCATAGGGATATTTATAATAGCTTTATTCATAATTGCCAAAACTTAGAATCAACCAAGATGTCTACTAGTAGGTAAATGGATAAACTGTGCTAAATCCAGAAAATGGAATATTATTCGGTGCTAAAAAGAACTGAGCTATCAAGCCATGAAACAACACAGAGCAACCTGAAATATGTATTAGTAAGTGAAGGAAGCCAATCTGAACAGGCTACGGAATTGGAATTGTATGATTCCAATAACATGATATTCCAGTATGGGCAAACCTATGGAGACAGCAAAAAGATCAGTGGTTGCCAGAGGTTAGAGGGGAGGGAGGGATGAATGGGAAGATCACAGAGAATTTTTAGGGTAGTGAAACAACTCTGTATGATACTACAGTGGTGGATACATGTCAGTATACATTTGTCCAAACCCATAGAATGTACACTAAGAGTGAACCCTAATATAGACGACAGACTCTAGGTGATAAGGGTGTGTCAACGTAGGTTCAACAGTTGTAAAATATCTACCACTCTGGTGGGGGTTATTGATAACGGCAGAGGTTATGCATGTGTAGGGTTAGGGAGTATATGGGAATTCTCTGTACCCTCAACTCAATATTTCTGTGAACCTAAAACTTTTATAGAAAAGAAAATCTACTAAAAGATAATACACTACATGTGATTATCAGCAGATTGGACATTGCATAAGAGAAGATTAGTAAACTTGAAGACATAGAAATAGAATCTAAGATAAAGCTCAGAGCAAAGACAGACTGAACAAAGTAAACGAAGAATCAGTAACCTGTTAAACAATTTTACGCACTAACATATGCATGTAATTGATGACTTTCTAAAGGAGAGGGTGTTAAGGAGACGAAAGGCAGAATAACATTTGCAAAAATAATGCCCCTAAATTTCTAAATTTGATTAAAACTTTAAACACACAGATCCAAGAAGATCACCAAACCCAACCACAAGAAGCATGAAGAAAATGCACCAAAGCATATAAAACACCAGTATTTTGAACCAGTGACAAAAAGAAAATCTTAGACGCAGCCGGAGGGAAAAAAGACACACTATGTTCAGAGGAACAAAGATAAGGATGACAGAAAATTTCTTGGTGGAAACTAAAGAAAACTAAAAGACAGTGGAACAATATCTTTAAGATGCTGAAAGCAAAAAAAATTGTTAACCTAGAATTCTATCCTTGGTGAAAAACCTGTCAAAAATAAAAAATTAAGCCATTTTAAGCTAAAAGCTTATGCAAAAACTAACAGTATTAATCACCAGTAGACCTGAATTAAAGAAATGGTAGTCAATCTTTCAAGTGGAGGGAAGATGACGTCAAATGGAAATCTAGATCAATACGACGGAATAAGGAACACTGAAGAGGTAATTACATGAGTAAATATAGAGGGTTTTTCTTTTTTTATTATACTATCTCTCTAAAGGATCATCAACAAATGTGTGCTTTTTGCCAACTGGAGTAATGGGAACCAAATTTACTCTCCTACCTGAAACAACAAAAAACATAATGAGAACAATATATGAAACATTGGCTTTTGAAGCACTGGATATCAGGCAACAAAGGAAAGTGGTAAATTGACTAAATACTTCAAGTAAAAGATTGTTTGCTAGACTACACACATAAACATGCTTTTGACACAAAGACTGAAATTAAAAGAAAAGGAAAAGAAATGCCTTGTAAATACTAACAAAATAAACACCTCTGGTGTGGCCACTCTGGTATCAGAAAAAGTATAATCGAAAGCAAGATGAATTACTACACAGGGGTACATCTACTAGAAAGATCCTATTTCTGTGCATTCAATATCATGACTTCAAAATATATAATGCGAACACTGACAGAACTAAAATAAATTCAATGTCATAGTAGAAAACTTTAGTGTTGCTGCCTTAATAGCTAATAGAAAAAGCAGGCAAAAATTCTATAATGTAGAGAAGATCTTTAAAATAATAAAAAAATTGGCCTAATTAACAAATACAGTGTACAGAAGACATTTATCAAAATTGATTATGCACTGGGACATACATAAAGCCTCCACAAATACCAAAGAATTTGATCGAGTATATTCTATTGTCACAGTCGAATCTAGTCAGATATCAGTAATAAAAAAGATAAGTACATAGGTAGTTGGAAAATAAAGCGTATATATCTGAATAGTTCATGGGTTGAAGAAATCACAGCGCGATTAAGAAACATTTAAACTGGATTATAATGATGATACAATATTTTAGAACATGTAAGATGTGAGCAAAGCAGTGATTAGAGTGAGATTTGCAGGCTTAAATGCATGTGCTAGAAAAGAAGAAAGGTAAAAAATCAATGATCTTTTCTTCAACCTCAAGAATCTAGAAAAAAAAGCAAAACAAGATGAAGAAAGAAGAAAAGAAAGTGATAAAAATAAAAGTGAAATTAATAAAATAGAAAAAACTCAGAAGAATAACAGTCAAAAGTTGGCACTACAGAAAGTAAAAAAATTTGTAAACTCGGCATTACTTTATCAAGAAAAAGAGAAAAAAACGTATCATTAATATCAGGAATCACTACATCACTTCAGATTCTACAGAAATTAACTTCTACAGTAATTAAAAAGATAAGAAGATATTCTAAATAGATATAAACCAATAATTTAGAAAATGAAAATGAAATAGAAAATTTTAAAAAAATACAACTTACCCAAACTGATAGAAGAATATATAATTTAAAGTCTATTAACTTCTAAAAAATTATGGTTTTTATTAAAATTTTTTCTTTAAAGAAAATTCCAGGCTTAACAGCTTCAACAGCAAATTCTTCTAAATCTTTAGGAAAATAATAACAGCAATATTACATAAACTGTTGCAGAGAATAGCAAAAGAGAGACCAGTAAAACTTTGATACCCAAACCTAACAAGGACATCACATCAATGGGAACTTGTGGACCAGTCCCTTTCATGAACAAAGGTACAAAAACTGTAAACAAAATATCAAAAAGAGAATTTAACATTATTTAAAGGAAAAATATATCACATCAAAGTGGAACATATTTCAGGCATGCCAGAGGGATTTATCATTTGCAAAGCAGTCAATCTAACTGATTAACATAAAAAGGAAGAAAAATTATGTAATCATATTGATAGAATCAGTTACTGCACTTGATAAATTCAGGAAGCATTCATAAAAATTTTTTTAAAAATTAACAAGATAGGAATGGAAGAGAATTTTTTAACCTAATAAAGAATGATCAGAGATATCATATTTAACAGTGAAATATTGAAAAATTTCTCTCTGAGATTGGATATTTGATAAGAATGCCCATTTCACTAGTTCAACATTTTACTTAATAGTCTACAGAGAGTAAGAAGGCAAGCAAAAGATGAAAGAGGAATAAAGATGGAAAAGATAGGAACTAAACTGTCATTATTCTCAGAAAATTGGATTGTGAAATAAAAAGTTCCAAAGACTCTACAGACAATGTATTAAAATTACTAAAGTGGTGTTAGCATAGTCACAGGACACAAGTTCAATAAGCAAAAATCAACTTTATAATTAGAGACAAATAACTAGAAAATTAATTTTTAAAATAATATAATGTTCGATTGTGTTAAAAATTACCAAATAGAAAGTCATAGTACCTCTACACTGAACATCACAAAAATCATTGACAGAAATTTTAAAAGATAGAATAAATTAAGCGATATAGCATGTTCACAGATTGAAAGACACAATACTGTAAACATGTTGTGTTAGTTAGAAATTATTGTGTAACAAATTCCTCCCACTCTTGGTGACTTAAAATAACAACCAGTTATTATTACTCACGAATGGTCTAGTCGTAGGGGAAGGGCTGCTGATCTAGGTCATGGTCATGACTGGTCTCACGTATGCTTCTGTGGTCATCTAGTGGATCAACTGGAATCTAGTGGGTCCAGAATAACTTCACTTACATACTGAGTAGATATCTGGCTTAAACTTGGACAACAGGTGTTAAACGGTTGTTTGTCTCCCATAATTAAGCAAGCTATGCTATGTTTGTTCATATGGTGGTGTGGCAGTGTTCCAATAAAGAGACAGGATAAACAAAAGCCTTCTTGAAACCTAACTGTGACACTACACAATGTCATTCCACTGCATCTTATCATCCAAAACAAGTCATAATCCTAGCCCAAATCCGAGAGTTGGATAAATAGATTTATATCTTGATAGGATGAGTTACAAAGTTCCATTGCAAAGGATGACCATAGGAAGGATGGAAAATTATGGGCATTTTTCCTTTCTATAACAGATGTTAATTCTTTCCAAATTTGTTTATAGCTTCAGTGCATCCCAATAAAAATCCTGTGGGGTTTTTTTGTGTGTGTGTGTAGGTTGAAAAGCGGATTCTAAATTTATTTGGGAATGTAAATGGCCAACAATCTCCAAGGCAATCTTAATAAAAAGAACCAACTTGGAGACCTCCACTAACAAATAAAAGGACCTAGTATAAAGTTGTGGAAATTAAGATAGTGTGTTATTGGCACAAGGATATGCATCACGTCATTTTAAACAAAGTTGATGTAGAAGGTAGCATGGAAATAATAATCTTTTCGATACACTGTGCTAGGTCAATTGAATATTTTCATGAAAAAAAAGAAAATTGACCCTACCTAACACAACACGCACACATGCAGACACACACACGTACACAAATCATTCAAGCAGACTGCAGGTATAAGTGAAAGGGTAAACAATACAGCTTTTGAAAAAGACATTGGAAAATATCTTTATGTCCTAGGAGTAGACAATAAGTAATTCTTTAACAGGACGCTAAACACGCTAACCATAATTGAAAAGTGAGAACTTAGACTTTTGGAAGATTAAGAACTTCTGCTCATCAAAAACATTATTAAGAATGTGAAACTGTAATTCACAAAAAAGGCAAAGAACTCTGCAACTCAATAATAGTAGACAATCAAAAAAGAATATACAAAAGACTCGAAGAAGGACCTCACAAAAAGCAGATAGCCAATGGTGGATATAGATAAAAAAGGCACATGAGACATTATGATTTATCAAGGAAATTGAAATTGAAACCACAAAGGGCTATACAAACACTAGAAGGACTAAGACAAAAAAGACAAAGAATATCAAGAATTGGAGAGGATATGGAACATTCAAAATTCTTTTATAATGCCAAATGGGAGTGGAAATTGTATAATCACTTTAGGAAACTATTGATACAGACTAAAGAATTCTACTCCCAGGTAATTACTCAACAGAAATACTTACATATAATCACCAAAACATGTATATAAGAATGCAGATCACAGCCTTATTCATAATAGTCCCAAACTGACAACAACACAGATGTCCAAAAATAATAGAATAGATAAATAATATGTTGTATATTCACATAATGGAATACTTTGCAGAAATAAGAATGGACAAACTATAATTATGTCCAACAACATGAATGAAACTCACACACGTAATGCTGAATCAAAGAAGCCAGAAACAAAAGAGTACAGACAGTAACTCCGTTTACATAAAGTTCATAAAATGGATCTATAGTGCTACAAGTCACAACAGTGGTTGTCTTGGGGAGGACTGTGACGTGAGGACTTCTGTGGGGATGGTAATGCTCTATTACTGACATGCGCTAGATTTCTGGGGGAAAAAGAGAAAGAAAAAAAGCCAATAATATTTAATCATACCTAGAATGTTTTAGAATAGGGGATAGAATGTTACGGAATTTGAAATATATGCTATGTTTTTTCTTCAGATAAGGTTCCATAAACTGCTAAAACCTTATGTTATAACTTCATGCTCTTTCATTGCCTGCTCATCTGAGCTTTTGTTGCATTCACTAGTCATTCAATAATACCATATACTGTCTGATCTTTGATCTTAGTTTATTATCCAAATTGTGTCTCTGCTGGGTTCAGCACCGCCATTTTACATAAATACGTAGAAATAAACCCCTTTGGACAATATTAAGTACTAATTCCCAACTGGGGAAAGTGCATTTTTTATTAATCAATTCATTTCACAATTTAACGGGAAAGTTTAAATTTTTTTTCTCATTAGGAAAATAGGTAGATGAATTTGTATTAAAAAATATCCTTGTGCTGGAATACAAAGGCTCAAGTCCTTAAAACAAGAAACCTCAGAGCACCTGGCCCAAGGGCAGCCTTTCCCAGATCACCAAAGAAGCAATACATTTATAGGAGCTGAGAGGGTAGCTGTAGGAGTGGTGGCACTGTGTTCTATGGCTCCTTTGATAAAATCGTGACCCCATAATTTGGAGACCAGTTGGTTGCATCAAACAACGAAATTGTTATTGTTTTAGTTTCCTTGTGAATTTTTCATTAAGGAGTAAAGAGCTATTTGTAATTTGGTGAAAGGAAGTGCCCATGCAACTCTATATGCAAAGCATATATGAATAGACACATAGGTATATATGTGTATATAATCCACTTATACATCTGTCTGTCTATCTATCTATCTATCTATCTATGTACATCTATCATCTGTCTATGAAAAAGAGTGACCTATCTGTGTTAGAGAATTACTACTCTTTGTATTGTGAAATTTTGAATGCTATGGCATATGCTCCTATTATAGACTTGTATTTTAAGACAGAAACATAAAAGCATAAAAAAATAATTCTATAAGACAACTGAATGTACTGTTACAATATCCTCAAGATATTTTCTTTCAAAATATACTGTATAGGACATTATAACTACAATTTTGTTATTCAGAATGGCTTATTGAATTACTTAATTTATAGAAACATTTTTAAAATTCCTTTTAGCCTATCCTCATTTCAACTTAACTAAGAACATTTTAATAGACACCCTCCCAACACATACACAGAGGTGCACACACACTAAATAAATGGAAGTGATATAAGTGATATTTGTTTTAGAGACTCTAATAGCCATAAAAGAAAAGCTAGAGTTATACTTGTCTCCTCTCTCCCCAGTCATCCACCCCTGTCTCCATTAGAGGGTTCTCTTAATTCTGGGAATGTTAACAACTAATCGTTTCTGAACCATGATTTGACTCTTACCGAGCCTCATTTTTTGTTTGCTTTCTTTGTTCTCATTGGATATTTGAGTAGGATGTAGTTGGGTATTAAAATATATTTTGAAAAGCAGGATGTATGCTACAGCAGATTCACCTGTGACTGGAGTTCGCTCAGTTTTCTTATTGTGAAGACTTAAGAATGTAGAATACACTAAAATGTAGGATACATGAAGACAGGAACTTTTATCTCTATCACCAAACGCCCATTGCTTAGAATAGCACATAGTAGGCACTCAATAAAAATTGTTGAGTGAATAAATGAGTAGTGTTTATACTCCACTCCCTTCCATGAAGTAGTTCTAACTCTCTGACAGTCCCTGTCCCCCAAGATTATGACACCAGAAGCTGCACTGTGAGCAGCCTCCTTTCATCAGTGCTGGTAAGAGTTGGGCCAGAATAAGACTGAGCCGGTTCCTTTCTCTTCTCAGTTGAAGCATTTCTCCAGCTGTATCTCATTAATGTCTTAGAAAACCCGGAAACTAATTTGAGTAGAATAGCATTATCTCTAGGTTTGCAGCCATTTTCTATTGGCCTCTAAGAGAAAGGACATCAAATAATTTCTTATTGTTTTTCAATTGAAGATGCAAGAAATTTTATGGACAAAAAGAGTTGATGCGTTTGAAACACAAACTAAGAAAACTTGTTTTGAAATAAATTTCTAGGCCCAAGATGGAGCTGTTCCTGCCCGGGATGCCACATCAACAAACTGAAACTTGGATCACTTTCATGTCCCTGTGAATGTTCCATTTGACCAGAAATGCAGTATATTTAGTCAGTCAATCCCCAAATGCCAAGCCAACTCTGGCCCTTCTCATCCCAAACAAAGTTGACTCTATGGCCCCAGCAATTCAGATATTTTCTACTTGTCTCTTCCTTGTTCCTTTCTTTATCCTATAACAGTTTCTTGCCTTCTGCCCTATTTTGCAGTTCTCCAAATGGAGATTGTCTGCTTCATGAAGTGTTGCATAAAGTTTGTTTGTATCACAGAAATTGTTTTCTTTAATCACTTTTTTAACACTTGTAATATCCTTTCACACATAAATGGCCTACAGAACAAATAACGCAAGTTTCTGTAACATAATTTGTTAACATTTAAATGAGATACTGAAAGAAATCATAGAATAAGAGAAAATGAGAAAATTATTTATAAGGAAATTAAAAATTTTTACAGTGTTGAGATATATGACATGTGGATAGGTAGTTGTAGATGTGATACAGTAAATGAGCAATAGTAAAATAATAGGGCTCTTTTGACGCAAAACCAGAACTGGATTTGTATGTTTTCCAGGACTACAGTGACATTCTAAATAATCATCCAGTCTTTCTCAGTAATTTTAAAACTGTAATTATGGATTAAAATTTCAATGTTCTGTTCCACTGCATCCTGTGAAACCGGAATATTCACATCCTGCCATTTATAATCAAGTACTCCAGGTGCACTCTCATTCCCCGTCCCCACTCCGTCCACCTCCACTCTCTGGCACCCAGAGCCTTTACATCTGCAGGGACTCAGGACCTGACGATTATGTTCTTGTTGAGTGAGGCTCACACATAATACTTTTTATGGGTCACTCAGGACGTGGCATTCATCATATCTGCCTACAATCTACTGGCCAGAGCTCACTCAAGACAATACCTAACTGCAAGTGATGCTGAAAACTGGTCTGCTCGTGTCCCCAGGAGAAAGCGGAAGGAGATTTGGAAGCAGCTAACCAGTTTCTGCTCTTGTGATTATTGTCTTGTATATTACCAAACAGTTTGAACTTTTATTTTATTATAGCATTGAATGCTCTGACGAACATTTGCTATTAACCATTTTTTTCTTGAAACTATCTCCTCCCTTGATTTAAGTTTTCATTTTTTTCTCTTCTACTTTTATTAGCCATTCATTCTAGATTTCTTTTGAGGACTGTTCTTTCTCTGCTCAGTCTTTAAAAGTCAAAGTCATAATTCCAAAGACTTCCATTGTCATCTCTCTGAGCTTTCCATTCTAAATATAACTGCTACAATATCATAAAGAAAATGCTTGTCCCCAAATTTTCTTTACATTTTGATGATTTTTAAATCCAATCAGGAACCCTGCTAAATTCTAGATTCATATTTCCTACAGCCTAATAAATAATTTGATTTAGAAGGCCCATAGGCACCTCAAATCAATCACATTGAAAAATTAATCAATTAATCTTCATCGAACTCCTTCTTGTATCATCCATCTTGGTGAATGATACTACTTTTTGCGTTGTAATTTCATATTCTTTATTCTCATATACACACTCCTCAGTGAATATCTTCAATTCAGTTACTGCTTTCTACAATTTCTAGATTTTAATATCTTTTGTATCCATATCTATTCTCCACTGCCTGAATTCACGCTGTCATCAGTTTTTTGCCTGACTTTTAAATCTTTGTTTACTAGCTGCTCTCCTGGAATTGAGCATAGTCTTTCTTCAACTCATTATCAACACTGAGAATCAGAAGGAAGTGGGAGAGAGCTTTCAAGATAGAGCAGTTAGAAAGAACCAAATTGGAATGTGCAATTAACACAGTGGATTGGAGGACCCTGGAGAGAAGACTAAGAGCTGGGCAGAGTAGTGCCTGGGAAGAGAAGATGGGCATCAGAGCCAAGTGTTAAATCTCTGCACAGGGTTCATTATCTGAACAGAGACTACGGTCAAGGTGATGGGCTAGCCAACTGAGCTTACTAGACAGAGCCCTGTGGTTGAGCAAAGCAGAGTCAGGAGCACAGACAAGAACAGGAATTTTGGGGTCACATAGATGCTGAGCAGAGTCAAATTGGAATAATTTGAAGTACAAGAATCAGAATGGGCTGGGATGTAAACTATGAAGCAAATTTCCTAGATAAGCTCTCAGCCAGCTCTGTTAAATGGCCTGAATGAGAATCAGTGTATGGAAACTTCAGAGAGAGACGCAGATTTCTGTTCACTCTGAGGAATACTTTTAAATCACCGGAATTTTTTGTCAAAAAAGTGGGCTGCCTGTGAGTTAGTAAGGTCCCGGTGGCTGAAATGGTTCAGAGACATCATGAGTGCCTGTGAAGCTGTTGTAGAGACCATTTCTGCATTGCATGGATGAAGGGATTAGACAGCTGCTAAACTTGTTTAAAACTCTCAAATATTAGAATTTTTTATCTTACCTCTCACTTTTAAAGTTATGATTTGGTTCCAACTGGGCTATGTGCCATTCTTTCACATTCTGCTCCTATATAGCAGATGTTAAGTTGCAGAAATTCTCCTGTGTTATCCTGCTTGTGTTGCATTCTCTGTCCTCAAAGAAGTGGTTTTCACCTTAGTCTCATCCATATTCAACAAATACATTGTTTAGTTTGCTCTTCCCTCACCCCTTCCAGAGTGAATTGAGCTGCCAGTTAACTCGACCAGTTAGTTCAATCAGATTTTGAGTTTGAGTGGGTCTTTTAGTTGAACAGGAAAGATGAAGAGACGTGAAGTGCAGCATCCTAATCATGGGATTCAGCTTTGGCAAAGAGAGAAGACTAAAACTGACTGGCCCTCCATGGAGAGAGCAAAGCCAAGTAGCCGTGACTCAAGATCTAACTTGGGAAGCTTCTAGCTGAGAAGGCTGCGCTTCTTAGATTTGTTGTCAAATGTAACATTTGGAAGTGGTAAATCATTGCGGGAGCCTGTGTGCTTGGCAACCACATTCCTGCCTGGGTTGCTGGCAATACAAGCTGTGGCTTCGTAGTCTCACACAGTTCTGATGGGGACATGTTAGCCATCAGTGACTGATCATTTTGGGAAAACCTGACAGAAAACAGAAATTTTCCTTACTTTCTCTTGCTATAATGAAGTGAGCAGAAGCTGAATGAAATAAAGTTGTCTCATTTATTATACAGATGACTCACATGCTTTCTGACTCATGCCAGTAAAATCACTCTGCCACTAGCAGAAATATGCCAGGACCTAAGAAAAATTGCGCTCTGTGCCCCTCTCCTTCCTGAGGACTGGGCTATCATGAGGCTATTCAGATCTGCCCTTTGCTTTGGAGCTGGGGCAGTAAGTCATTCAGTTGCAGGACGACTTTTCCGGCTATAGATATACCCTTCGAAAGAGGATGCTGTTAATCAACCCTGTCCATGACATCATTAACAGCTCCTGCACATAAGTAACATATTCTAGCTTTGTCATTCTCACAATTTAAAATGCTTCTGTTCTTTCAGACAGCAGCTAAAACAAAGATGCGGTGGAAACGTGTACTTTCTCAGAACAGATGCCTCCATAATTGTGCTGTTAAAAAGAATGTGCTGTCATGCTCTGCATTACGTCTCCTTTCCATCTGTTTTTTGTCTGGTTATGTTTGAACAGCAACCATCTTTTCCCCTCAGCTTGCTTTCAAAACTCGATGTGATAGGGAGATTGCCAAGGGTTTGAATAAAAGCAGAATGTAGTTGTGTGATGTCATTGTAATACTTTGCCCAGTTGAACACTCAGAATATGTGTGAGCAAACTATCTCTAAATTCACACTACAATCCTACACTAATTTTGCATTAGTGTTTAGTGACAAAAGTTAACTTACTAGAAAAATACATTTGGTTTATATCTATTGAGATTTCTTGAAAGGTAAAATTTTCCACTTATCAAGAGCAGGTTTTCACTTTTTCAATTGCAAAATTTTCTATGGGAATAATAGGATAAAACCCAGAACTTTAAAATGCTTTTGCTTCCTCATTTATCCAACTTCTATGTGAGTGCAGAGGTCTGGGCACAGGAAAATTAAGTGACCGACCGGAGACTCTACGGAAAACACAGACACTGCCATTCCTGGGTCTCTGGACCTCTATTCTGGTGTTGTGTAAGCAGTGAAGTCTGTACATCATTTTATTTCACCTATGATATTCACGTGATATTTATTATTACAAAGTGGTCATTCATTGAGAAGAATATTCCAGTTCTTTCTTGTGGATTTTACATTCTCCTCTTGAACAATTGAAATCATCCCTGCATGACTATTAACATTTGTAAAAACATTCCTTTCCCCATTCACCAACCTTTCTTTTCCCTGTACCTCATTTTATCTCCACTGCCACAGGGATTGTTAAAGAAACAGGAGAGCAGAAAGACATCTATATAAATTGATACTGATTCTTTTGGAGACTCAAATTGTGCATAAAGGTCATTTTTTAATGTAAATTGACCTAAAAATTTCTAGGGAAAATTCTAAGATAAATTAATAAATGTGGATTGGATGATAGGGTAAATTGGATATGACTACTTGTCGATCCATCTCTGAACCAATTAAATTGTACCTTATCTAGAGTTCCAAAAATATGTTCTGTTAGACTTGATTTTTGTATGTTTTTCCCATGAAATAAGATTTCACTGTAAAATAAACACAGGGAATGTCAGGTAATATACTTCCCTGAGAAATTTATGATGCATATTTGCATGATAGAACCTCTGGGATGTCACATAATCAAAGCCCTTTTGACTATGTTTAACTGTGCTAAATACAGTATTTTTCCCCTTGCCATTCCTATGGACAAACTGAAGAATTGGTGTCCCCTAGGACATTTACTAGGAATCTCTGAACTAAAGTTTTCTTCCAGTAGGTAATAGAGAATCATTTCTAAAACTCACTAATAATATTCAAAGTATGGAAGTTTTGGTGAAACACAAATTGCATTTTCTATGTTAGATGACTATTTATTTGAATAAATAATTGCCACCTTTGAAAATAATCAAAAGGAAAATTAACTATGAGCCTCTTGAGAGTAGGTACTATTTATTTTTGTATTCTTACCATCTAGCAGAGTGCCATTAGTCAAAGGTCAATCTTTGCTGGGTTAATAACAGTAAAGAAAAAGATATCTGAAGATTTTAGATTACCTTGTACAGAATAATGCTCACTCAAATGTTAGAAAATTAAAATTTGTTTCAATCCACCCAAATGGTACATTTTCCTAAAAATAGCATGTTTTCTTTTGTGAAATGACTTTAGTCGCCAGTAGAGTCTCATTGAGAATGGATACAGTCTATTTATATTTTTCTAAGCTAAAAGAAAAATGCAGAACCATTGAGTAGCTATTATAGCTGTCCCAAAAGAGCCTATCCAGCTTTTTTTTTTTTTAAACATGACTGTTTTCTGAGAGATAATAAAGAACAATATTCGTTAAACCTGTATCATTTTTTTATGGTACTTTCAATGCAGTCATAGATTTACTTAAATTTCTATCATTCCAGTGGAAACAAGCATATAATATTTTCCAGTGGAGTTTTTGTTGCTGTGTTGTTTTAAACCTACTAGAAATACCATGTAATTATTGCCATGGCTATGAATATGTGGTTTGGCAAAACAGGAGCATGAAGTGATAATAGTCAATGTAATGCAAATTTGAGGTTAATAATAATTTAGGGTTTATAGTAATCTAGGACTAATTATCCCAATTCTGTCTGTGTTTTCCTTTTGACACTTTAAGGCTTTTTGCCTGTTTTTTAATGTGTTTTAACTTCAGGTGAATAAGGTCACATCAAAACAAGCTTGGAGAGGGGCTCTGAGTAGATCAGTGGGCAGTGGTATCGAAGCTGTGTAGAATTATGGTCTGACAACACTCTCATTAGATTTGTAGCTCCTGCGTAAGCGTATATCTGGCATTAATCTGGTGGTTTGGAGCCATGGTCCTGACATAGAAAATATCACTATGTCTTCATACCAGAGAGAGAGAGCCCCAGGCTGATGGAAACATCTTTCAACCTATTAACTGTACAATAGATTATTGTGCCATATAAATCAGAGAAAAATTTTGACTGTCTGGACCCATGCTCTTTATTTGGCCTCACTTAATTATTTCCTCTTCAGTATTACTCTCCTTGTTATTTTTTTGGTAGTAGTTATTCAGCTACAGTGTCTGATCATTCCTCTGCTCAAGTCTTCCTGCTGGTTACATTTTATTCCTAAAATATTTTATTCTTCTCAATAAAACTTTTTCCTTTCATTATCATCCAGCATCTGGAATTCTTTATCTTTCTTAAGAATGAAATTAAAAGGGAATTAACACCCCCCCATAGTCTCTTCATCCACTATTTCAGTAAATACTTTTAAATACCTTTGATTCTATTATTTGTTTTATATTCTGCTTTTACACACACACACACACACACACACATATATATAACTATATGTATAGTTTTATTTCAAACTCCTCAAAGGACAGATTCTATTTATTTAGTCTGAATTTTGGAGAGTTCAATATGATACCAGATATATCAGATGGCTCACAAGACAAGTACTTGATAAGTACTCCATGTGTATTGCAACTGTCCTTAATGATTGTTGATTCAGTATTGATTATCCATATGATATTAAGCCAATTTATCCTGAGGTGTTCTCTTTTCCTAAAGCCACGTGAAAGTTAAATGGAGGGATCTGTGATGGCGTATCTGTTTATCATGTGATTGGGTCACATAACCTAGCAAAGCTGAATTGATATATCTTTAAGGATACGGGATATTAAAGCAATGATATGAGAAGGAAAAAGAATAATCAGAGAAGTACATTCAACCTAGTATAAAATCTTAATGCTTTCTGATTATGCCATGTGAATTAAATTATTAAAGAATAAAAGTGAATATTTATTGATTGCCTATGGTGTGCCAGGCACTAGGGACCTACTATGTGCATACCATGAGAACAAGATAGACATGATTACTTCCGTCATCAGACTTACTATCCATTCGCATTACATAAACAAATATGTGGTAAAATAACTATACATTAGTATATTTCCTATAAAACGGTGGTGGATAGAGCATTCCAGGGAAAGATGGCATGAAATACATAGGCCCTGAGTTAGGAAAAGTCTTGGAGGCATATTCTAAAAAGCAGGTAAGAAGGCCAATATGGCTGGAAGGTAACATCAAAAGGGAAAATGGCAAGACATAAGGCAGAGGCACCACATGCATTCTCGGCCCATGATGAGGAGCTGGGATTTTATTCTAGGTGTAATGAAGAGCAATAAGAAATTTTCAAAGGAGTGACATGGTCAGATTTATGATTTTAGGGTTTTATATTTTTGTGTAGAAAAAAATGAATTGGTGGGAGTGACAAGTGGAAGGAGAGATAACTCTGAAGCTTTTTTTTCTTTTAAGTTCAGGCCAGACATGTTGATGGCTTCTTTATGATGGTAGCAATGGAAAATAGAGAAGTCCATGAAATAGAAAGAGATTTTTGGAGGAAATATGATAAGATTCATTGTTGGTGAGCTATAGAAGATAAGGGAAAGGAAGTAAGTAAAATGACAGTTCTGGATTGAATGACTGTATGATTGGCTGTGCTATTTACTGAGAGAGAAAGCGATTTGAAGATTTGGGCAGTGTAGGTTCCATTTTGGACTTGCTTCTTTGGACTTTCTATATTTGAGATGTCTGTTAGACATCTAAGTGGAGATGTGAATCAATATATCTGTCTGTCTATCTATCTAAAATCAATTTATCATCTACCAGCTTATCTATTTATGTGTGAGTCTGGGGCTCAAAAGGACAAGTCTAGATGGGAGCTACAAATTTGGGAGTCAGTGTGTAGATGGTACTTAAAGTCACCTGAACCAGAGAGCATAGATAGAGAAAAGTGAGAGGGCTTTGGAATGAGTGCTGAGATACCCCTATCTATGAGGTTTTGGCAAAGGTGGAGAAGTCAGACAAGGAACCTGAGAAGGAGCAGCCAAAGGGGAAGGAGGAAAGCCGGGAAGTGTAGTGACACTGAAGCCAAAGCAGAGAATGTTCCAAAGAGGAAGAAATGGTCATCTTTACCAAATGCTGCTACAGTCAAATAGCATGAAGACAAGTGTGTGCTGCACTTTAACAACCTGGGGCTATGGATAACCTTGACAAGAACCTTTTCAGTGGAGTTATGGGGAGGCAACCAGGTGAGTATGTGCTGAAAAATGAAGGTGAGATGAAGAAGAGGAGACAGAGTGTGTGGACAATTCTTCAGAATTTTTTTTGTAAAGGACAACAGAGAAATGAGGGGGAAGCTGATGTGGCATGTGGAGGTCAAGGTAGGTTCATCTGTGGTTCATGAAAACTGTTCTGGTATATTATGAGGCAGTTTGCACATTGTGGAATATTTCATAGGAACAGAGAAGTCTAAGAAATTACTGGGATTTAATTCTTATTTGAATAGTAGTTAAACATTTTTATTGATACAGGCCATCACCTATCTTTCTTGGTCACTTCCATACCTGATTATAAATGTATGTTACTGACAATAATGATACGCCAAACAGCTGGTTTGAAATAGCTTTCATATTTTACACAGTTACAAGTGCCTGGAACAATCAGGGAAACAGCAACACATTCTCTGTCTGAAGGTGACCTTGGTAAATAGCATATTTTTTAAAAAGAGTGTAATGCCATTCAATGATTCTAGCTGCAACAGAAATAGAAATTTTTTGCCACATTAATTCTAACTTATCTTTCTCTGTTGCTGGTGTTTATAGAGGTGTTTCTAGAACCCTAATGTCATTGTTGCCTCTGCCTTTTCCAGTCATTCTAGAATTGTCTTGTTAAGCAAGAATTAAACTTGGATAGAAAATCAGCTTCTACCTTAATAACAAGCAGAGCTCTGCATTTCTCTAACATTGTGACATCATGGCAAGAGTGGCAGGAGAGAAGATGTATGTTCAGAGGCAGCCTGAGCTGCCTGTGTTCCCAAGGCATCCTTTCTAAGGAATCCAGGCCAAGGTCACCACCACCACACGTGCTTTCTGTGGCAGCCTCATAGCAGAGATGTCATTGGCAATGTTGAGCCTTCTGAAGAGGAAAAGACAGCCAGCGCTTCTGTTGTTCTCATATTCTGCATATTTTATTGCCTTCACCAATGGATGGCAACACAAAGTTTTGTGGTAGGACTTTTTAAAAACATTTCTTACCTTTGAAACTGTCTCTGAACTCAGAACCTTTTGGATGAATTTGTCTTTTATCTCTTTGATCATCAGTATTTTAAAAGCTTCTACTTAGACTAAAAGGATTTAATGAGGCAAAAACTTTCCTATCAGAGTGCAGAACCTAAAGAACTGTCTAGAGGGTCCTCTTGTGGGCTCAGTGTTATCTAACACTCAGGATGTTGGCTGGAAGAGTTTTCAGATGACACATAATCTGAGACTTTTTTTTTGAGGAAGATTAGCCCTGAGCTAACTGCTGCCAATCCTCCTCTTTTCGCTGAGGAAGACCGGCCCTGAGCTAACATCCGTGCCCATCTTCCTCTGCTTTATATTTGGGATGCCTACCACAGCATGGCTTGCCAAGCGGTGCCATGTCTGCACCCAGGATCCAAACCAGCGAACCCTGGGCCGCTGAAGCAGAACATGCGCACTTAACCGCTGTGCCACCGGGCAGGCCCAATCTGGCATGTTTTGATAGATGAGGATGAAGTTCCTTATCTTGGCAAGAAGATCAGGTGCAGGAACTAACTTGATACCATGCTGAAAAGATAAAAGATAGTTTCTTCTGTTCATGTTTTGAAGCACCATCTCCTCAGTCAGAGATATTCCTGGGTGGCAGTAATAAGAAGTGCTTACCTGTTCTCATTCAGCCTCTTCAAAACAGGTTTGTCTAATTTTATCTAGAGGGAAGGCCAAGGGAAGAAGGCTAAACTTGCTACATAGTGAATTGCTTGTCTAGGTGGCTGCAGTAAAATCTTTAATGTAAAGTTGTGGCCTATGCTTGATTTTTTGTCTCTAAACTCCAGGAAACTGTCAAATGGGGGCATTTGGGAATGACAGACATCTAATCAGCATGTTTGCTGCTGTTTTAGGATCTACTGATTGTTAATACAGTGGTGCCTCTGCCGTTTCATAAAGGTCATTCTGTCACAAATCTTGTCTGCAGAGGCTCATTCAGCTAAAGGTGAGTGCTTGAGGAAGAACAGGGTAACACGACAGTTTCAGGCAGATGCATGCATTTGATGAGGAGTTGGAAAGGAAACTCAGAAAGCATCAATTCCATTCTTTTAATTTTTCTTTTGGACTACCCTGTTTCATAAACTAAACTTATAGAAACATAAAACAAATGAATACAATTAACTGATCTAATTTAGAAATGACGGACTTTTAAAGCTGGTTATTAAAGTTACCTTGATCCAAAAGTTTCATGCTTTTGGAATGTTAGCCATTATTCATTTTGTGTGTGTGTGTACGTGTATGTGTGTCTGAATTGATTAAAAGCAAAAGGACAATACACTTTTAAAATGAAAGGTGTTTTTGTTCTGTGATAGCCCTCAGGTACATGGTTTAGAAGTGAAAGTAATATTTTGATGTTATTTTTACTTGTTCAAAGTTGCAACGTGATTTGGTCAAAGTAGGAAATACTCATTGAATCAGCGTTTTTGTTTTGTCTCATGCCGTTTAAAAGGAGGATGAGACCGTAGTATTCATCCAAGCCACTTCCAATATCATGGAACCAACCCTACCTTGTAAGCCAGTCTGTCACACCTGTGCCTGGACCCATTGACTGACAAAATTCATCCAAGGATGCACTGCAGTTATTTGCAGCCATCATCCTAGATCTTCTTTGCTTTATCTAGACCTGCCTTTTCTGATCATATTGCTGAATAATTCAAACCCTTGATTTCTGTCCCCAGATCTAATGGTGCCTCTAGATCACCCCTTAGATTTAAGGATTTTTTAAATTGGTGTTGACCTATTCTTAGATTTAAGTTTTAACTTTCCCCCTGCATAGCATCTGGTTCTCAACTCTCTTTGGTTGATTCTGGCTTGACTCTCTGCCTCTTGCCATCTCTGATTTCATTGAAAAGGACTGGGCATGAACATACCCTGTTTTGGAGTCTCTGAATCCAACCCTGAGTCAAGTTTAGCCCTGGAGCCAGCAGAGGTCATGCTCAGAGAGATCATTGTTTATTCTATGTCACCTCACCACTTCATATGATCAATTAAACCCCTTTATGAGTATAGCTGCAGGTGTTGGTGCAGTCACTGAAGTTTGGCAGTGAACTAGTAAATTTCATCCTGAACTAACCACTATGGTCAGGCACTTGTATCTTAAAAGAATAACCAAAAGGTAATCAGAAGATCAACGCTAACCCCCTTATCCACATAATAATCTTGTGAAATCTCCTCCTTTTTTTTTTTGAATCATAAAGTTAAAAGCATTTGTTGAGGAGAATAGCCAGGATAAGAACCATAACTTTTCAATAAGCAGTTTTCAAAGTGTTGTCCTTTCAGGGTATTCATGAAATCAAAACTATTTTCATAATAATTCTAAAATGTTGTTTTCCTCTACTCTCATTTTCTCACGAGTATATATACAGTAGAGTTTTCTGGAGGCTGCATGATGTAATGAGGCCACTGCTGTACAGCTAATGGAACATTTGCTTGTATATTCTTGGGTTTTAAACTTTTCTCAGCTTTAATTTCTAATAATCTACATAGCTATAGGTATAATCTGTAGAAATAAAAACACTTTGGGATCATCAATTATTTTTAAGAATATAAAAGAATCCGCAGACTGAAGAATTTGAGAATTTCTGGTCTGGGCTATTGAAATTCATGACTTTCTATTTGCATTGTTAGAATCTAAAAGATGAATTATTTCCCAATCTCTCCATTCTCAAGGTTTTGATCCTTATTTAAATCCATGAAATCTGCTTTGTTGTTGAGAAATTTGTCCTTCAAGGAAACAATAAGAATTCTCAATAAGGTGAAATTAGATGAATTCTATGCTATTTTTTAAACACACATATAATTTAAAATAATTAGCATGTAGCTTCAAATATCAGATGGCTCAACAATAGCCATATCTGTAAACGACCAGTATCTTACTTAATCTCTTTGTGCCTCAATTTCCTCATGTGTGAAATGAAGATGACAACTCCGGCTATGTCAAATGCTTGTTAAAGATAAGAGAGATAGCACATATTTTTAATTGAAACTTACTTGACATATAACATTGTATTAGTTTTAGGTGTACAACATAATGATTTGATATACGTATAGACTGCAAAATAATTACCACAATAATTTTAGTAAATATCCGTCATCACACACAGTTATGATTTTTTTCTTGTGATGAGAACTTTCAAGATCTACTCTCTTAGCACCTTTCAAATATCCAATAGGATATTGTTAACTGTAGTCATCATGAAATAGTGCCTTTAAAGCACTTAGAGCAGTGCTTAGAACATATAGTAGCACTCAACAAATGCTAACACTTAGCCATGACCATTATTTCTACCCAGTTGGCTAATATTGAATGAGAGCTTAAATTTAGAATTGGGATCAACATTTCTTCTGAGGTTAATTATTTTGGAAATATCTATGAAACCCAAGAGGAAGCTTAATTTTATTTTGTATTTTCTTACATACCAATTTAGGGAATATTTTTCACTTGCTAAGTGGTTAGAATGAAACTTTGGGCCTTGTAATTGTTCTCTAGTTTTTCAGTTGGCTTAGTTGGGAGTGACAGAGCACAGAGTGGGGACAACATGCAAAAGAGAAGAGGTAGAAATAATAAAGATTTGACAGTCTTGTTAGAATATGGACATAAGAATCTGACTTGTAACTTCAGATCACTTACTGATTGGACTGCTTATTCTAACTTTAGAGAAAGGAGTAGAGACTCAAGTGCTTACCATATGCTATCTTCAATTATCTGGAGCTGTTTGCAAGGCCAAAATGTGCTTTCAAATCCTGAACTTTCACTTTTTCTCCAATTTACAGTCCTAGGATTAGGATTAAAAATGATACAGACAAGTGACTTTCTGTTTTTAAGTTAGGTCCAGTTTGCTGAGGATAATGATTTGTGATGAGAACCTGAAGAAGCTGCTATAATTGACATAGTCCAAAGTAGCAATCTGATTAGAGGATTCTCAATTGCAGCTCTTTTAAACTAATTCCATCTTGGTTTGGGGAATGATGTCATGGTGTCTCACTATGTACTTCTTCCATGTATACCAATCAAAAGCAATATCCACTGAAAGTTTATACGTAAAGATCTGAGTGGACAATTTAGATGGCTTTCATGTTCGTATAATCCACAATTCAATTGGGGAAGGGGGCTTTGGAGTTGCAATAGGATAGAATTGGGACACAGCCTTGGTACTATCTGAATTCTTCCTGCAGAGTAAAAAGCAAGTCACAGTACACACTATTATTAACATGGCATTGCCTAACCTGGAGGGAGTTTGGTGGCACCTATGGATTATTCCTTTGCTTAGGCTCTGTAGGCCTCGGTACCAGATGAAAGTCAGCCAAAATACCGATGTTGCCTAATTTCAGTCTGAGCTCATATTGAAATCTTTGTTGTTGTACAATTTATACAAGGGACTCCCAATCCAGAGTACACTTATCAGTGGAAAGCAGAGGGAGCTCAGAACTGAGTAAGGCAGTGGCTTTTGCTACTAGGCCAGATCTTTCTTACTTGGCACATCTTTCTCCACATGCTGCCTTCAGCTCAATCAGCTAGATGAGAGAACAGAGCATCATCCAATGAGAAAGAGCCACCGAGAGCAAGAGCTGCCCTGGTGTCCAACACTGTCAGTGCTCTGAAGGGTAGGAGTACCAGCCAACCACATGTGTGTTGATCTCAACCTTCAGAACACAAGCTAATAAAGTATTCTTAATTCAACTAATAAATGGTAGCATTGCTCCTTGAGGATAGACTAGGGATGACATGGGTGTGGGCAGGAAGGGGCTGAAGGAAGCTGTGAGCTTCTCTTTAGTCAGTAAATTTAACCCATCTTATTAAATCAGTACTTCCAATTTACAATGCATTCAACTAGGATCACAGAATCAGTTTAACATAATTGGCATAAGGAGAATATCTTCTCACCTGTGACAGTTGGAAATAATTAAAACATTCATAATCCCTTTCCATAGATGATACTATCCATGCCTTAAACTTTTACTTTCATCTAGTGATTGCAAAATCTGAGTATCTTTTTTTACACTCCAAGTATTTATTGGTCATATTTGTGCTGAATCCACTCCTAAAGGCACCTCAAAATCAGCTTTTCCAGGAACGACTGCATGATGTCAATCTTCTAAATCAGCTACCCATATTTTCTACTGTCAATCCAATTTTCTCAGTAGCTAACTATGAGATCTTTCTAGACTCCACCACTCTCATTTTGCCAGTTTCATTGATCTCTGTGTGCTGCCATTCCACCTCTCAGATATCTGCAATCTCCACCCCATCCTCTCCATCTTCACTTTGAGTTCAAATACTCGTTTTCCTTCATGCAAACTGTCTCCTTCTCCTAAATATTCAAGATCATCGTCAGGAGTGCTATCTGATAGTAGGATATCCTGTCTTTATGATAAAAATTCTTCAGCGATTTCTTTAGTGTTATGAGAAGAAGAAGTGAATTAACGTTTATTGAGCACTTCCCATATTTTAGGTACTATGCTTGAAATTGGAAATATTGTGTTTTATTTAATTTTCCCAACAATCCTGTGAATGGGCACAATAATCCCAGCGTCACAAGTGAGGAAACTGAGTGTTAGAGAGGTAAAGTAACTTGCCAGACTTGTAAGTGAAGTGTCAAGATTTGAGTCTCAAGTTGGCTGACTATTTTCTCCTCTGATTCTTTTTTATTATCCATTTGCATTCACAGAGCCTATCAAGTTCTCTTATGACTCAGGCGGTTAGTATCTGCCATTCCCTTTGTTTTCAGGCTCCCCCACTCACTCCTAAGCTCCATTTTCCTTCTACTTGCTCTGTAAACTTTCCTTTAAAACAAACCCCCTCTTTAAATCTTCCTTGATTTCCCCAGGTTTCTACAGGCCTTTGTGCATACCTTCACTATGGCAGATATACTTTATTATAATCATTTTTGTGTTTCATGTGCAATAACTGTCTTCCCAATTGCCTGTGACCTTTCCAAGGTCAGGTTCTGTCTCTTTTCAACTGTGAATGTCTACAGTACTGCAGGGTGCCTGATACAAAGCAGGCATAATAACTACTTGGCTGGACGAATACATAACTGCATGATAAATGTTGACTAAAGAAAAGCAATCACAGTCATTCACAAGATTCTACCAATTCTGCTGAATGTTAACATGAGCAAACATTTGCCTTTTGTCTCCCTCCCACTAGAATGTAAGCTTTTATAATGACAAAACTTTTCATGTGCTTGTTCACTCCTGTGTACCCTGCACCTATAACTGTGTAAGACTCATAAAACGCATTCGATAATAGTGCATTGGATAAATTAATTTCACCATATTCCTGGTATCTTGTACAAGAGGAAAATATTTTCTCCAAAGCCGATTTTATCCCTTTAGGCCAGTTTGTTCATTAAAATTTTTGACTGTCAAATATGTGTCCAGTACCAGCTAAGATTTGGAAATAGAAAGATAAATAAGCCCTTAGGAGCTTACATTTTAATAGATGATTATCGGTAGTGTTAATGTAGTTATTTTTTTGAGATACACTGACAGCTGAAATAAATAATTTTCTGGTATCATGCTGATATTTAGCTTTGCCAAATTCCTTCCAAACTTTATTGATTAAACTGTAGTCCTCCTCAGGGGTTATTTCTGTGGCAGAGTAATAATTAGCCAACACAAAGGAGGAGGGGGCAATTACAATGTTACAATGTATGGCCCACAACTTCTTTCATTTGTGAATCCATGGCAATTTCTGAAAACCTGAAGTTTCGAAAGAAAACTTTAATGGATTTTTCTGTTAAATATGAAATATTTGACTTTCCGTTTCCTGAAAGATAACCATTATCATAGCGCCCTGGTAGTATATGCAAAACAAATTATTTAAATAAATAATCCATAAAATCAATATTTTTCTTCCTTTTTTGGTGAGTGGTGTGCAGGTCCGTGACCAGGATCCAAACCCTCCAACCTTGGGCCCCCGAAGCAGAGTGTGTGAACTTAACCACTACGCCAGCAGGCTTGCCACAATCAATATTTTTCTTTAGTCACTTTATAACAGTCCTCTGCTATAATTTCAGTAAAGTATGAGCAAGTTGCCATGTGAGTTTCAAGGCATTTTATCTTAAAGATTATTTCTACAAGTCAGAAAAACAGAATAAAATGTTTGGTGTTAAATAAAAGCTATTATGGGGAAGAATTGTTAAGAAAATCCAGTAATTTTTCACCAAAGTTCTAGCTTTAGGAGAAAGGATAGTACTTTCTTTCTTTCTTTCTTTCTTTTTTGTTTTGGTCTGTCAACTTTATTTCTTGTGAATTCTGGTATTTGGAGCAGGTATCTGGACTCCATTATAGCAGTGGTAGATTTCAGAGAACACTTCTGTGTTACAGCATCTTAGTCTTGATTTTTCAGACTGTCTGAGCACTAATGACCAGTACTCAAGAATATAATGTAAGGATCTCAATTGCAGCATGGTTTGTGATTTAACTGGTTGTATGGGTTATATATATACCTCCACTCCAGCACTTTTTAAAAAAAATCATATTTAGTAATTAGCACCACTGAATTGTAAACTATTTCTGGGCAAAAGACCTGGCTTTTAGCAGGTGTTCAAAAATCGTTGGTAAAAAGCTGGTTTAATATCGAAATTAAATCCATGTTTCCAAGTCCTTTAAACAAAATAGCACATTTCTGAAGTACTAACTTCTTTAGAAAGTATGGATCTCAAACTTTTTTTGCTCATTCATCTAGCCCCTGCTTTAACAGGCAGACCCAGAATGAAAAGGTTGTAGTTTACACTCTCCACTCTAAAGCTGACAGTGACACGAGTTAACATGAATTAGCCTAACTTGTGAAAGTCCCAAATTGCTGGCAGTATTGTAGCCTTTACAATGAAAATCAATGAGTTAAATTGGCTAGAACAAATAAGGTGACAAAGGGTAATGATGAATGGCAGAAAGAGAGAGAAACCTGCAATTTAGGAACCAATAAAGTCATTGCAGTTAGCTCAACACAGCAACTTGATGAGACATTTTAGAGAGTTAATTATACGTTTTACAAATGATAGCCAAGGATTTTATCGTTTTTCTCTTCTGAAGTTAAAAGGAGGGTTTGTTGTTGAGTATTTTGCTTGGATGAAAAATGGGGATCTCACTCAAATGAGAATTATAAAGGAAGCCATTTGCCAAGGGTGTTTAGGAGATTGAGCTGGGTAATTGGAGCACTTCCAGGAATAGGTTTTATTTTCATCAGATTAAAAAACAAATCAACCGCTTATTAGCAGTGTAACGCCGTTGAACGAAGCATTCTTGTTGATGCTTAGGTCAGATGTGTATTATGGATCTGATTTGATAAATACAAACTAAGTATGATTCTTCACCATCGAACCCTTATGGAAAAGAGCAAATTGTACAACCTTCACCTGTGAGTCAAGTTTTTAGAAGGGATAAAGGGATGTATGGATATTGGGGGTAAAGTTCGAGGACATAGGATTCTTCGGGACTTCTACAAGTAGTCCCCTCTCTTGGGCCCCTGTGATATCAGAGATGCAAAACTTGAGTGAGACTTTATAGGGGTGAAATTAATGATTGACATTTTCTGAAGCAAAACATCAGTTCTGCAGATGCATCATCACTGCTACCTCTGAGGTTCAATGTCAGATGTTGAAAAGTCCGCTGACAAACAACTAGTAAGTGGTAAGAAAAGTTTATACTAACTCTAATTCTGAGGGTCACTGAAAATATTTCAGGCTGCAAGGTAATTAAACAACTACACCAGACCATAGAGTTATACATCATCAACTGACCATGGCATTAGGATTCAGCAAACTCCCATGATACCTGGATGCAAATCAGAGGATTTCCAGGGAGAATCCGGAAATGATGAGATGGGGAAGCCTGCTCCAGCATGTTGACTTGATGTCTCTCTCTTTTTTTATTCTGGCTCCTAAAAGAACAATGAATGGAGGCCTAACTTACTGGGTTCCTCAGGCAGCAACATGGAAAGAGTAGTGGCCCCAAAGTGGGCAATAGGAAAATTCCTTCTGCTGTGGAAACACCTGGGTTCGTTGGAATCTTGGCGTGTGGCCATGACCCAGATCCATGCTCAGATGTGGATTTACCATAAAGCTACAAGATTTTGCTTCAATGTTCTTCAGTTGTAGGAACCCAAGCTAAGCTTCTGGAAGAGACTCTAGAAATGTATTTATATGATCATGAGTACTGGTAAATTTACAAATGTAACATATTTAAATGGAAATTTGTAAGACTCTTCTCTCTTTCTATTCTAACTTCCCTATCCTCACACTTTCCTTCATGTTAGGGGACATTGTAGTGACTATAGGTATTTTAGCTATCTGGTTCTAGGTACATTGACTTGAGGAAATATTTAGCTGCAGTTTAGTGGTCTATAGTTATGTGGCTCAGAGCTTCTTCCATGTGATGTTGAACAACAGTCAGGTAGGCATATGACAATGCCATTATGAAAGTTAAGAAGGGCTGCAAGCAGGATCAGCTTCAGAGGTGTGTGACCAGTGAGATTACAAAGTGTCTGGCACTTAGAAATGTCCTGCATGGTTTAACCATCTGCAGTCATTTTCTTGAAATTCTTTACTTTTTGAACAAGAGGTCCAGCAAATTTTATAGCCAGTTCTGGAAGCAAGCACCATTTACAAACATTAATAAGCATACAGAATGTGCACCACATTCAGCTCATCTTTTACATCATTCAATGACATTTTATCACTGAAGACAGAAGGTGACGCTAAAAGTTATTGACTAATTCAGCATTTTCCAATAGTTACATGTTTTCTTTTCAAGTTTATCACATAGCTGGAACTCTTTAAACACGCACATTAACGTGAATTTTTCTTTAAATATTTCAAACATAATGAGATTATTTGCCCACTGTAAGGCTGTTCAAAGCTTATGTCATGAGTGAATTGATGTTTCAACATCTCCAAAATAAAATTTCAAAGAATCACAAGAGAATAGAATGTAAAGGAAATGCCAAATTTACTCAAAAAGTTATTAAAGGTCAAATAAACCACTTTAATTAAAAATGTGAAAGACTTTTTGGAAAGTTTCAATAAAAATAGTAAAATGGTATGCTCCTGATTTTGAAGTATCTGATTGTAATTTTAAAATTAATTTGCTAAATAAAGAAAGAAAATTCAGATAAATGATAAAAATCAATAGAAATTATCCTGGTATCCAGAAATTAATGGTAAGAAAACAACTTTCAGATCATACCCAAAGTGTTGATTCATTAAGAGGAGAAAATTTTCACATAAATTAATGAATAAGCTCTTGATTTAATAATCCAAATATTGAATAAGGATAAATTGTCTATATAATCATATATGCTTCTTTATAATATATATACATATGATTAGTTACTGCATAATCAAATTAGAAGTTTCCTGAAATCTTCGAGTTCCTATGTATAAGAAACTTGATAGAGGCATTCTCAAATTTAACATTATAAAGTTTTACATGACGTTGCTAATAATAAATAATGAAGCTAAAAGAAGCTTTTCAATGCTATCAATTTTAAAAGTTTTTACTAAGCTTTCTAGGCAATTATCTCTTTATTCCATATATAAAAAAATTAAAAAATATCATGTTATATAAAAGGGTTATCAAGGGTGTGTAGCTAAAAATGTAGGTAAAAGTATTGGTGTGTCAGCAAGTTAGTAAGATACGATATACCATTTTTCCTGGTTTTGGAAATATTTGTGGTTGTGAGCTACTTAAAATTTGCAAATTTTTGTAGCTTTCTATCTCTTTCTAAGTATTTACTGCTAAAAAATATAACTTGATATTTGTAATTTTGTATTTTGTTTTCAAGTGCTAACTGCTCCCTCCCCAAATTTTCTGTTCTCCAGACTCCACAAAACTTGGCTTCACCTCTGCTCATTTCAACAGTTTAGTGAAGAAATGACACGTCATCTGATTATCTGATGCTATAGCCAGTGGTTTAAGTTTATGATCTCATCGTCAACTTAACAAAGATGTCATAGACTTTTCTGATTGTAAAATGAATGGCTATCCAGGAGTGAAGGATTGCTCCATTCCACATCCTTACTTTCTTGACCTTTGGGCTTTGGTGGGACCTTTGAAAGCATTTGACAATGTACCCAAATTTGTAAATTAACAAAGTCTCAGAGACCCTTAAGTGACAAGGCATACAGTGATCGTAAACATACCCTAATTGAAACCTTTTGTATTGGTAAATGAGAAAATGAGGTTCAGAGATATTACACTATTATAAAGAGAAGAGCTGGTGGTGGCATGCAGGTTTAACCCTCCTCCTAGTTCTTGTCCTTCCTCGCTCATTTAACCAACTGACTGCTTATGGAATGCCAGGCATTATGTAAGGTGCTAGAGAGTCAACAGCAATAAAAACAGTTTCTGCTTGGAGGCCTTATAATCTAGTATGGAAGGCAGACAAGAAGAGGAAAGTATAATAAGTACTGGTATAGGGATTTCAGCCTTTCTGTCCGCATGCCCAGTACCTGATCTGTTCATAATGGATCCTTGTAAGTGAGTCTTGCATCTTGGGGCTATTTTGAATCATATTCTGGGAAACTCTCCACCATTCTTTCAGGATACCAGAATGTCAAGAACTCAAGGATCATTGACACCCTGTGATCAAGTCTTTCATCTTACCTATTAGGCAATTTCATTGTATTAAGATCAATTTGGTGGAAATTTATCTATGAAAGTTCAGCAGTAACACTACATTTCTGATGAAGTCTTGACAGTTTAAAGTTGACAATAAATGCCAAAAGCTTACCTTTTTAAAACTCTTCAATAGGCCTAACCTATGTAAAGCATTGCAAATAAAGTTAAAGTTGACGTCAACGTTTGTATAGACAATAATAATGGGCTAGGTTGGCATTCACTGTAAGTCAAAGAATAAAATGTGGTATTCTCCAAAAAGGTGAAAACCTAAAGAACTGACGGTAGAGGAGAGGACATTATTTTTACTAGAATATGTAGAAAAATGCAATTCAAAACTACTGGAAAAGTCACTGTAGAAGACTAATATGGCATTTAGTTAGAAGCTCTGGGCAAAAAGAACCAAAATCCAGATAATTATGATAGACATGTTTCTAATAATTTTATTATCATGAGTCCTGAATATCAACTATGTATTCATATTGAAGCTGAAGTTCTGATGAGATAGTGGCATCTTCATTGGTAATTGGGCCCGATGAAGACACAATGTCTTGTATCATAAATTAGTACTTAATTGACTGATTTTTCTTTGTTTCTAATAAAGAAACATGAAAGAAAAGACATACAGAAGGCTTGAAAAGGGTAGAAAGCTCATTCAATGTAAATATACAGCATCTAAGAGAAAAGTGAAGAGATTTAAATGAAGCTGTCCAGCAGGAGGAAGCAATAGACTTGTGGAGGCAGACATGCTTGTTAAGTAAGTAATTTAACAAATGTTCTGTGATTGTCAATTATATGCTTATGTGGATTGGCAATAACAAATAGATAAATTATAGAGTATGTTAGAAGATGTTAAATATTCTGGAAATAAAGAGAGAGTAGAATAGGGTCAGAGTGACTGGACGTGCAGAGATGGGGACAGGGTTATATTGTGGTTTCAGATAGCATGGCCAGAGTAGGTCTCCTTGAGGAAATGGCCTTTGAGTTAAAATCTGAAGGAGATGAAGGAGTTAGCCATGGAGACATAAAGATATGGAGGTCAGGGGTGGGAGAGCATTTCAGAAGCCCTTGCAAAGGCACTGAGATGGGCCTGCAACCAGTGTGTTTAAGAAACAGAAAGAAGGCTGGTATGACTGTGAAAAAAAATTATTTTTCTTAAAGAAAGTAATGATTGATCAAATAGAGGTGAGAAAAAGCAAAATACTTCTCAAAATAAAACGGTCCAGCAGTGGGGCAAGACTGGAGATGGACGGATTATGGATAGATAAAATGCTTGCCCAAAACACGTAGACATGGAGTGTATGGTGAGATTGGGTAAAGAAGAATGGCTAGCTGGAGCTAAATGGAAGGGTTCATTGCAGGGATATGTAGAAAAAATGGGGTGAAATCATGGGGCAAGTCCTAACATGAATGGAGTTTGGATTTTTTTCCCCTGTAAGCAATGAGGAGCCATTGAAGTCAGATTTTTTAAAGAAAAATAAGTGGCAGTTTTATATTCAGATTTGATTCAAAAAAGAGAAACTTGATGTTAACAGGCTTGCTTGTTTTTAATTTTTTTAGCAGTTCTAGTGGATGTGTAGTGCTATCTCAATGGTGCTTTAAATTGCATTTCTCTGATGATTAAAGATGTTGAACATTTTTTTTCACATGTATATTGGCTATTTGCATGATGTCCGTTCAAGTCTTTTAGCCAATTTTTGTTGGGTTATTTTTCTCCTACAGTAAGTTATAAAAGTTCTTTATATATTCTGGATATAAGTGCTTTGTCAGATATGTAGCAAATATTTTCTCCCAATAAATAATGTTTCTTTTCATTTTCCTAATATATCTTTTGATGAAGAGCAGAAGTTTTAATTTTGAAGTACAATTCATCAACTTTTTATTTTATGGTTCATACTTTTTGTATTCTATCCACAAATCTCTGCTACCCTCAAGGTTACAAACATTTTCTCCTATGTATTCTTTTAAGAGTTTTATAGTCTTGGTTTTTACATTTAGCTCTTGATCTATTTGGAGTTAATTTTGTGTATAAGAGTAAAGATTTATTTATTTTTCTAGTCCATCAACATTTGTCAAAAAGACTATCCATTTTCCATTCACCTACCTTGGCATTTTGTTTAAAAATTATTCAACCCTAAGTATGTGAGTCTGTTTTTAGACTCTTGTATTCTGTTCCACTGGTCTATATGTCTATCTTTATGCCAAAATCACATTGTGTTGATTACTGTAGCTTTGAAGTAACAGACTGACTGGAATTTTCATGCATTTCTGAGGATTATGTAAAATAGTACAACCACTTTGGAAAACAGTTGGAGGGGTTCTTAAAAAGTTAAATGTACATTTACATCTGACACAAAAATTCAACTCATAGGTATTTACCAAAGAAAAATGATAACCTATGATGCCACAAAGCTTTTTTAATAGAAACTTTATTCTTAATGGTCCAAAACTGGAAATGACTCAAATATCCAACAACAGTTGAATCAATCAATAAATTGAGCTGCATCCATACAATGGAATACTCCTCAACCATAAAAAGGAACACTCTTCTGATATTTCCAATGATATGGATGAATCTCAAATATATTATTTTAAGCTGAAGAAGCCAGACAAGAGTACATACTGTATGGTTCCATCTTAAATAAAGCTGGAAAAGAGAATTCTAATCTATATTGAAAGAAAGCAGAGGAGTGGTTGCTTTAACTTGGTGAGTAGGGGTACTATATGGGAAGAGCAAAGGAAGCTTTTGAATAAGATGGAAATATTCTATAATTTGATTGTGGTGGTGGTTACACAGGTGAACACATTTGTCAAAATGCAAGGAAATGTATACTTAACATGGCTACTTCTTGTTTATGTAAATTCTCCTTCATTAAACTCAATTGAGAAAAGAAAGAAAGAATTAAGATAAGGTAAAATGCTAAGTAAACATACCTAAAATTCAACTTATCTTTCCAAATTGAACTCATCATATTCTCTCCTACCCTAAACACTCTTATTGTATCTTATACCCAGCTGAATGCATGGTTCCAATATGTTAGTCATCTAAGAATTTTGAGAAAAATGTGGGCCTGAAGAGAAAAGGGCACAGGATAAAATAATACTAACATCAAAGAAAATATCAGTTATATATTTCCTGTGAATAAAAATGTAGCTACCTATTACTAACTAAAATTTAATGAAGTAGAATAAATACAGATGTGCTTTTGCATCCTTGCTTTTTAAGTTACTATTTTTGTCATCCCAGACCTCAAATATGCTAAAAAATTGTATATATAGAACCAAAAGAAGAGTTTGAGTCCTCAGAACATAAGTAGCTGAGATTTCATGGATAACAAGTGTCTTAGTCAGCTCTGGTTGCTAAAACAAACTGCCATAGACTGGGTGGCTTATAAACAACAGAAATTTATTTTTCACAGTTCTGGAGGCTGGGAAGTCCAAGATCAAGGCAACAACAGATTCAGTACCTGCTGAGAGCTCTTTTCTGGTTTATAGATGGCCATCTTTTTGTTGCGTCCTCACATAGCTGAAAGGGCAAGGGAACTATATGGGGTATCTTTTTTAGGGAAACTAATTCCATTCATCATTGCTCCGCCCTCATGACCTGATCTCCTCCCAAAGGCCTCACCTCCAAATACCATCACATTAGGGATTAGGTTCAATATATGAATTTTGGGAGGATCCAAACATTCAGCTTATGGCATCAAGACAAATTATTTTATATAACATATTATAGTTTTCAAAAGAATTTTACATTATTATTTGACCTGAAGGATCAGAGCTTATAGAATTATAGACTCTGACCCTTGTTCATTCTAGTCCAAGGAGAACTATATTTTCGTAAGGGAGAAATTTGTAAGAAATTAGATTGAATGCAAATAATATCTTGGACTTTTTTCTAAGTCATTCATCATACTGTTGAACTAGAATATGGAAACCACAATCAAATTCTAATATATAAGTAGTTATAAACAGTAATGCTATGCAGAGGTAAGACTAATTTTTCAGACCAGCAGCCAAAACCACTAAGTCAATTCTAAAGCAAATACAAGATGTATCTGCTATTTTAGATTCAATTTCAAGCTTTTCAAATGAGTCATCTTGACATTTAGAATTTGTGTGAGTGGCACTGATCCTTTAGGCACTCAATTCAACCTCCAAAATGTTCCTCTTATCCATTCATTTTGCTCCAACTTCACTGCTACTGGTCAGTCTAAGCTACCATCATCTCTCAGCGGGACCAATGCAGAGTCCCCTATTTGGTCTTTTTGCTTCCGTTTTGCTACCCTATAGCCTATTCTCCATGCATTAGCCAGTGATCTTTATCAATACAAATCAAATTAGGTCATTTCTCTTTTTAAACTACTGTAATGACTCCCCCATGATCTTATAATAAGATATAAATTCTTACTTATCCCTTTCCTGCTTTATGGTTTCATCTCATGCTGCCCTCCTTCTCATATGCTATGTTCTAGCCCTGATGCCTTTTCTCCAACTCTTACAAAATACTAACACTTTTCAGACAGCACGTGTTGTTCCTTCCGCTTTTACTTACAATTCCCTTCTCCACCTTACAATTCCCCACACCTGCCTACCACACCTCCAATTTCTAGCGTCTCTTCTTTCTCAACTTGGGTTAAGTGTCATCTATACAGCTGGGCCTCCCTAATATATTTATTTAAATTAGGCCCATGGTTGTGTTCCATCACAGCACTTTGTTTATTTCCTCCATAGCACTTATCAAAATACGCAATTTGAAATGTATTTCTTTTGTTTATTATTTCAAGAAATATGTATTGAATACCTATTATGTGCCTGGCACTGCTCTAGGCACGGTTCTAAAAGTGAAAACATCAGATAAAATTTCTCATGAAGCTTACATTCTATTATGGGGAGATAGATGATTAAAAAACCCAAATGAATAAGTTATATAATATATTAGAATGTTATAAATTTTGATTTAATTTAAAAAACAGAGAGAAAGAGTAGCAGGGTAAAAGAATTGAGACTTCCAGGTGATATTTGAAACAAGTTTTAAGGCAGGTAAGAGATTGGCTATGCCACTATCTGGAGAAGGAGCACTCTAAGCAGGAGAGACGGCCAATCGATGTTTCCCATGAAGGAGAGGGCTTGGTGGATTTGAGGATGAACCCAGAAGTCAAAGTGCCTGGAGCAAAATGAGTGATGGGGAGAGTAGTAGGTAAGACCGAGGTAAGGAGAGGATTGCAGGTTTTATTTGGACTTTGGCTCTTACTCTGAGGCAAATGGGGAACCGTTGCAGCATGTGAGCACAGAGGTGACATGATCTGACTTACAGTGCCAGGAAATCACTCTGGTGACCTTGGTGAGAAAAGACCGTTAGAACTCCAGGAAGAAGTGGAGAGACCAGTTAGGAGGCTGTTGGAGTAATCGAAGTTTGATTTGATGGGGAATTGGTACAGGCAGTTAGCAATGGAGGTAGTGAGAATTAGAGGGATTCTGGATACATTTTGAAGGTACAGGCAGCAGAATTTGCCAATGGATTGGAGGTGATGTATGAGATTTAAAAAACAAATAAAAAATGACTCCAATGTTTTTGAGTCCCATATTCAAACATGAGCAAAGGTATTTTTCCCATCAACAGAAATACAGGAGATGGTTTGAAGGGGCAGGTTTGAATGGGAGGGTCAGGTATCAGTTTTGGGCATAATAAGTTTGAGACGTCCTTTCATTATCTAAGAGGAGATGTCAAATCGACAGTTGAAAATGAGTCTGGAATTTGGAAGAGTGATCTGGGCTTGAGACAAAAATATGGGAGTCATTGGCCTATAAGTGGCATTTGAAGCTATGAGACCTAATGAAATCATCAACAGAGTGTTGGTACGTGGAGAAAGAAAAGCAAGTAAGAGTGAGACTTGGGGCTTTCTAATATTAAGGGGATGGGGGGAAGAGCTTGAACTAGCACAGGAGACTGAAAAAGACAGACCACTGAGACAAGATGAAAACTTAAAGCTGATAGTGAAGTGAAGAAATTGTATGGAGGAGAAAGAAGTGGTTATGTGTGTTGGGTATGGCTGTTTTACTGTCTTTTTCCCTCATTAGACTGCAAGTCACAAGAGGGCAAAGGTCTTGCCTCTCCTACTAGTTATTGGATTCCTTATTTCCAGCACAGTTCTTGGCACATATCAAGCGGCCAGTAAATATTTGGTGAATAAATTTGAAGATGATTAAACAAGAATCATTCACAGAACAATAGAGGACTCTTGTTGAAAGCAAGTACTACAAATTGAAAATAGAGGAGAAAATACATACATAAAGGAGGATACAAAGATTTGGGAAGAGAGAATAGGGAAGTTGCGGTAAAATTAAGATAATCAGTATAGTGCCAGTGTTTCCTGACACTGGCAGTTCCCAAAATCTAGTCCAGACCTCTCTCCTGAACTTTAGACATATGTATCCAATTTTCCACTTGATATTTCCACTGGGATGTCTAAATGATTTTTCAAACTCACTCCCAACCATCTACACATTTCCCTTAGAGTAAAAACTGCCAAAGCTCTCACATCAGCCTAAAAGGTTCTAAATGATCGGAGATCTGCTCCCTCTCACCTCATCTTCTACCATTCTCTCCGTCCCTCTCTTCTCTCCTGCCAAACTGTTATCTTTTCCTTGAAAAAGGTCACTTCCTTACCACCTTGGCTTAAATTGTAATCTTCTCAATAAAGGCTCCTCTGACCATGCTATACAAAAATGCATTCACCTCATGCCAGGCAGCATTTTGATGTGCTTTTTTTTTTGTTGTTGTTCCTAACCCTTACCTTATAACATTCTGTGTAATTTACAATCTTTTTCTTTATGTTTATTGTTTATTTTCTGTCACCTCTCACTAGAATGAAAACTCCACCAAGGCAGACAGATTTTTCTGCTTATTTTTTTCTCTGACCTATCTTAAGCACCTAGCATAGTGTCTGGCACATATATTTGTCAAACGATGAATGCTTATAAAATTGGAATCAAGTCTACACTAGTTGTGGAGGGCCTCAGTGCCATACTAAAGAGAGGAAGCTTAATTAGAAAGCCAGCAGCATCACCCAGAGAGTTTTGAGAGGTGCCACGTGAAGAAGCACTGCTATGAGGCCAAACCTGTATTAGAGTTTCACTTGTGTTGCTGTAGAGAGAAAAGAAGCAGAAGCAAGTCAAAGCCTATGGAAATGATGTTATGTGGTGATAAGATCAGAAGTAGAATGATGCTAGTAGGAAAAAGGAAGCACGGATGCAACAGATTAAAAAGAAACAATGGGAGGACTCAAAGTCTGATCACCATGAAAAAATAAGGTTAATTTTATGTGATTGAGAAATTATCAGGCATGAAGGAAAAGTTGTGATTTTTTTGAGGAAAAGATGCAATATTTCATTTTAGGTAAGAGTATATTTGAAATAATGCTGGACATTCCAAGAAAATAAACCAGTGTTCAGTAGAGCTGTGGACAGGAACTGCAGGTGATCTCAGAGAGATCTCATAAGAGATCTCATAGTTGGCTGCAGAAGGAAGAGAGCTGAATCCATGGAGTCAAGTGAAGTCTAGAAAGAGGAGACTGTGAAGCAAGAAAGGGAGACAGTCAAAAAGGAACTTGGGGGCTGCCCAAAATTACAGAAAAAGTGACATAATTGAATAGTAAAGAAATGGAGAAGCTGGAAGGATGGAGAAGAATCAGGGTGACAGAATCTGGTTAAAGAGAATAAGTACTGAAAGAAAGAAATTGAACTTAAAAAGAAGACAATTTTAAAAGAGTGGTCCAGCACTATATTTCGGTAGAGTCAATTGTAAGTAACTGAAGGTTAAAGGCTAAAGAATTTAGATATTTGTAGGAATAAAAATTGCAAAGGAGTATCTTTCTCTCTCTCTCTTTTTTTTTTCCTAATCATCCAAGAATTTTGCACATTTGTATGAAGAGAAAGAGCCCCAGGACGGCAAAAGACTGACGCTCGTAAGGCAAAATAGCCCTTGATGAAATGAGTAAACTATCCGTTTCAGAAAGGAGAAAATTCCCAAACAGGCCACTCTTCCTTCCTGTTTTGCTAATCTTGGTTTCACCAAGAGAAACTGAGATTAGTCGGGACAGAGGACCAGTTCCTGCCTCATTCCTCCTATTCCCTTCACAGGAAGCTCAGTATGTGAGAGCTCTGAGCGGATTGGTTCAGTGGATAATGGGAAGCCGATATTGAGTGAAGATAAGCATTATTCAAGCTGTAAATCAAGAAAATTAAAAGACTCAGAAGGTACGGTTAAAATAGCAGACTCTCTGGAACTGCGCTTCATTGAGAGTGCCTGGAAACTACTGTCTGCTGGCACGGTTGGCTCTATTAGTGTGGGGAAAATGATTTGTGCTGATAGTAATTTCATCAGAAGATCTCAGTGCTTCACAAACATTTCAAAATGTTCTCCATGGATTTTTGATGCAAGTTCACCGATTTTAACCATGAAGAACATGGTTATTTTTCTTTCTCTTAGATTTCTTTCCTAAATGTTAAGAAATAAACATTACAAGCTTTGTATGTTAGATAGAGTATTCACCTGGGATGGAGACTGAATTGGTTTTTAAAAAAATCTTTTTTTTATTGAGATCACATTGGTTTAGAACATTATATAAATTTCAAGTAAACTTGGTTTTAATACTACTTTTATCACATTCTGGCTGAGAGATAATGAGTAATTTTCTTACCTATTCTATTTCTCTGCTCACAAAAATACCGATAATAATAATGTATATAAAACGCCAACTATAAGGATTTCATGACTTTGAAACCTAAAGACCTGCAATTTCTCCTACATTAACTCAATCTGAAAATTTATGGCCAAAATGCCTCCATAAAATCATAGTTTGCTGTTTCCCTCTCTTCCAGACACATACCAATAATGGATAAAACATAAAAAATAAAACTGAAAAGATATGCAGCTGGACTTGAAAGCAAGATAAACACTCTGAGGAGCCAGAAACACATGAAATGAACAGGGCTGAAGTGACAGCTGTTTGGGCCATTGGCTCTGTGGAGCAGGAATTGGATTATTTCTGTGGGAAAGGAGAATGCAAATGCTTCCTACAAGTCCAAAGCTAGGCTCATGACTGAAGCCAGGTCTGAGGGTGGTATGAGGCTTTCTGAAAAACGAAAGGAGACTGAATATCAAAAATGTGCTGGTCACTGTCTGGGATAGAGCTTTAAGCAAGCGATAGATCTGGGAAGTAGGGAGACGCAGGCTCAGCCTTGTAACCAGATGAATCAAACTGTCTGCTGGCTCTGTGAGGCCCCAAAAATCACTACAAAGAAGAAACTCAAAAGTCCATTAAAAAATCGGGTCTGGAGTTGAAGGAAGATTTGGGTGGAGGCAAACTCGAAGCTGCTAGACCTGTACATGTGGAAGTTTATGGGGGAGGGAAAGGAGAAACAAGCATATAAAAACATAAAAACCCTTCACAGGAACAGAGTCTACAAACTAAAATCCCAAAATATGTAAATAAATATAAAGTTAATAAAGTGAATCAACAAAACCAATAGTCAGAATCACTCTGTATGAAATTATTATTTTTGGAAATTCTGATGAAGATTTAAAAATGTCAGCCCAGGACACTTTAGAAGGTGGTATGATGGTAGCCATGTAGCTCTAGATATCTTATCATGTCATTCTAAAAACCATGTGAGTGAAAAAGAGAGCAAATACACAAATGCACAACCTATGTCTACAGCATTCTGAGGAGGCAAAGAAGACTACAAACTCCAACTTAACAGGAAGTGAGAAATAAAGACTGAAGTTTATTTAGCAGAGGCGGACCCAGAGTCCATGGGGATGCAGGGAGTATGATGAGCATGCATGGAAGATGGAGGAGAGTAGATAACAATAGCAAGAAAAAGTTAAAAAAACAGGAGGAAAGGTCATTGCTGCGCCTGAGAACTCCTGAGAACAGGTCTGAAACCTGGTCAATCTAAACACTGGTAACAAAGATGGAAGGGAGGGCTTGCGATGTTTATAGGACCTAGAGGGCTGTCTTGGGAAGTCATTGTTTCTGAAAGACAAAGAAAGAGAGGCACACAGGGAGACAACAGTGTCACTTGGTAAAATCAGCTGATGGTGAAAGAAAGAAACACATTTCAGATGATAAAGGCCTTAATGAAATGAGACAGTATCAATGATTCAGTGTGGAGTGGGGCAAATTATAAAATAGCACAGAACAGAAAACAAGAAACAAAACTTTCTAGTAGATGCAATAAACAAGAAAAATCGCACCAGAAAGTGGAGGAAACCTGTAACACAGGATCCCAATGTGAATTATAAACAATAAAAAAAGAATTATAAGTAATTAAAAAAGCAGTGGTAGATAAGAAATAACACCAGGGAACAGAAATGAACAACCTTAGGGAAAAGAAGGAAAAAGAGCAGGGACTGACAAATTCCGGAAACAAATTGAGGAAAAAGACAAACTTATCTTAGCAAGGAAGATTATCTTAGAAAATGCATAAAGGAGAATGGTTATTCCTAAAAATATAGTAAGTGCTATTGAGGGTGTAAATGAGAGAAGCCAAGAAAATGAAAGGTAAATAAAAGGATTATTACTCCTTAAGAAAGATATATCCAAAATCACACACGGTTGACATATATGCATGCTCTGGATGAAAATTAAAGGATGAGAAAAGATTAGCTAGGCAATGCAAAAGCAATGGCAACTATATTAAGATCAGACAAAACAGAATTAAAGACAAAATTTGTTAAAATGGGTAAAAAGAGATAACAATATTACAAAGAACCATCCACCAAAGAGATTTAGTAATCATGACCTTGTATGAACAACATAATCTAGAATTATAAGAAGCAAAAATTGGCATAAGTTGATTTTTAAACTATGTTTATTTAGAAGTGATATCAAATAGACCAAACTTAGAAAAATACACACACACACACACACACACTTGTATATATGTATGAAATAGAACACTTCCATGGCTTCTAAATAAAGATTGACCGTATGACCATAGAAAAGATCTCACAGGAAGTTTCAACACATTTTACCTTGTGATATTTTTTCAGTTTTATTTTTAATTATGGTAAAATACTTATAACAGAAAATTTACCATCTCAACTATTTTTAAGCATACAGTTCAGTAGTGTTAAGTACATTCACGTTGTTATGCAACCAATCTCCAGAATGCTTGTCATTTTACAAAACTGAAACTCTATACCCATTTAACAAAAACTCCCCATTTCCCCTCCCCTACTTCCAGTAACCACCATTTTACTTTCTGTCTCTATGAATTTGACTATTCTAAGTACCTCATATAAATGAAATTATACAGTATTTGTCTTTTTGTGACTGACTTATTTTACTTAGCATAATGTCCTTAAGGTTCATCCATGTTGTGGCATGTGTTCTATTGTACTTATATATACACCACATTTTGTTTATCCATTTATCCATTGATGAGATTTGAGTTGCTTCCTCCTTTTGGCGATTGTGAATAATGCTCCTATGAACATCATGTGCAATTATCTCTTCAAGACCTTGTTTTTAGCTGTTTGGGGTATATGCTCAGAAATGGAATTGCTGGATCATATGGTGTCTTGTGATATCTTAATGACAGAGTTTTAATTTCTTTTTAAATCTCTTATGTTTATTGGCCTATTCAGGATTTCAACTTCTACGCTCTATTTTTGTAATTTTCTCTTTTTTATTTATATAATTGCTATATAACATTATAGCGGGTTCAGATGTACAACGTAATGATTCAATATTTGTATATATTACAAAATTATCACCACAATAAGTCAACATCTATCACCCCACATAGTTACAAGTTTTTTTCTTGTAATGAGAACTTTTAAGATATACTCTTTAAAACACATTTTAATTAAAATCAAGGTTATGCAGACTGAAATCTCTGACCATAATTGGGAATCAACAGAAGATTGAATAACATGCTTAAAGATTTTAAAATGCACTAGCAAATTATTCGTGGGTAAAGGAGAAAAATTATGATGGCTAATATTGACATTTAGAACTGAATGGCAATAACTATACTATGTCTGAAAAGTCATGATATACAGCCAACACATTTTTAGAATTAAATTTAAAATGTAAGGGCATGTATTAAAGGATAGTTGTGGCAGATATGGAACTAAATGCACATGTAAATCTTCTAGTGTGCCTTCTGGATTTGCAAAACCTAGAAAGACAGCAATTACAAATCATAGCTTCCTTTTCAACTGAAATTTTGGATGTAATTAGGTTCAGCTAATCAGATATCTTTGCATGAGATGTAGATTTCAGATATGAGTGGAGGTCAAATTTTGTTACCTCAATATTTATAATTGTCTATATCATTACAGCCACTTTGGAGAAAATTTGATTGTGTCTAGTAAAGCTTAAGATGCACTCTTGGTTGCATAGTTTAGAACAGTGATTCTCAAATACTTTGATACCAAGCTCCCTTTGCACTCAAAAAAATTAGTGAGGACTCCAGGAAACCATTTTTATGTCAGCTATAGTCTATTGATACTTACTGTATTAGAAATTAAAGCTGTGAAAAATGTAAAACATAAGAAGATGCAAGCAAGCAGTCTATTAACTGTCAGAGCGATGACACTACCACTCAGTATTTTGTGTCTGGAAAACTCCCCTTTACACTCAAGAGAGAATGAAAATGCAAAAGACAGATTCATGTCTTAGTATTATTATGAAAATAGCTTTGTTCTTGCAAAGCCTATGCATGGTCTCAGAACCCCAAGTGTCCCCAGACCACAATCTGAGAGCTTTTGCTGTAGAGACACTCATGCACATATATACAATATTTTTTAAAAAATGTATTTCAACATATTTTTGGTAGTACCCAAACTTGCAAGTCAATAAGAGACAAGAAAAGTGAATTGTGATATATTTATTCAGTGTAATAACTTACAACATAAAAGTGAGTAAACATGTATCAATGTTTACAAATATAAAAAACACAATGTCGAGCACAAAAACAAAAGCTATCCAGCAATATTTATAGTAGGTTATAATTTACATAAATTATTAAAAAATCTATAATACTAGTTATTTTTGTTCCCTTTATACATAAAGTATGTATGTATACACATTATCTATAGTCTAATCATATAATAATGTATGTATACACATTATCTATAGTCTAATCATATAATAAGCACCAAATTCAGGATAATGAAAGAGAAGGGAGAGAGAAATAGAATCAGTGAGGGTTATAGGTGCCCTTTAGCAATATCTGTAAGTTTTATCACAAAAAATCTGAGGCTAATATGGCAAAATATTAAAGTTGAGTGACGGATGTGCAGATTGCCATTAGGTTATTCCCTGTATACTTTTAACTGTGTATCTGTGGATCTGGACTCTTTATTCCCTTTTATCAACATATTTCCTTATACAGATGCCGTATTGTTTTAACGGTCTTATAATTAATCTTGAAATCAGATAATGTATTTCTTCCAACTTTCTTGATCAAGATTGTTTTTGGCTAACCTAGGATCACATAAATTTTAGAGATACTCTTGCACATATGTATAATATTTAAAAAGTGATTATTGTACTTATTTTTGTAATACCAAACTTGAAAGTCGATAGTGGACAAGAAAAATGAGTTGTTGTGATTCATCTTTCAAAATCCACAAAAAATACTCTTGAGATTTTGATGGTTATGTTGAATCTATACATAAATTTAGAGAAAATTATTATCTTAATAATATTGAGTATTCTAGTCCCTGAAAATGGTATATATATCTCTATTTATTTTGGTCTTTTTAAAATTTCAGCTATTATGTTATGTTAGTTTTCAGTTCAAAGATTTGTAATTTCTTGGTTAAATTTATTGCAAGTACTTTAAAAATTTTATTTACCAATTATGGTAGGTTGAATAGTAGCTCCCCCAAAAAATATGTCCAAGTCCTAATCCTTGGAACCTATGAAAGTTAATTTATTTGAAAAAAGGGTCTTTGTAGATGTAATTAAGGATCTTGAGATGAGGTCATACTGGATTTACGGTGGATGCTAAATCCAATGATGTGAGTCCTTATAAAAGATAGCATGGAAGAAGACATGGAGGGAAAAAGCCATGTGAAGAGGGAGACAGAGATTGGATCTACACTCCTACAAGCCAAAGAATGCCAGGAGCCACCAGAATATGGAAGAGGCCAGGAAGGATTCTCTCCTAGAATTTTGAGGGAGAGTGTGGCTCTGCTGACACCTTAATTTTGAATTTTGGCTTCCAGAACTGTGGGAGAATAAATTTCTGTTGTTTGCAACTACCAGGTTTGTGGTAATTATTGCTACAACCTCAGGAACCTAACATACAATAGTTGGTTGTTACTATATAGAAATACAAGTAATTTTTATACTAAGTTAATATCCTGTAACCTTTCAAAATTTACTTGAAAATTCTAGTAGTTTTAAAAATAAAACATTTAGGATTTTTATGTAGACCATTCTGTCATATAGATTTAAACAAAATGTGGTACATCTATAGCATGTAATACTATTCAGTAATAAAAAGGAAATGAGCTATTCATACACAGAACGACCTGAATGAATCTCTAGAGAAGTATGCTGAGTGAAGAACACCAATCCCAAAAGGTTAAGTACTGTATAACTTTATTTATTTAATATATTGAAATGAAAAAATAGTAGAAATAGAGAACAGATTAGTAGTCATCAGAGGTTAAGGAAGGGGGATGAGTAGGAGGGAAGTGGGTGTGGCTATGAAGGCACAACATGAGGGTTCTTTGTGGTGATGGATACATTCTGTAATTTTAGTGTATTAATACCAATATCCTGTTCGTGATGGCATACTGTAGTTTGCCAAGATGTCCCACTGGTGGAAGCTGGGTAAAGGGTACATGGGGTCTCTGTATATTATTTCTTACAAAACCTTGCAAACCTACAATTACAGTCATGTGTCTGTATCACTTAACGATGGGGATACATTCTAAGAAATGTTTGTTAGGTAATTTTGTCACTGTGTGAATGTCATAAAGTGCACGTACACAAACCTAGATGGTATAGCCTACTACACTCCTAGACCCTATTTTTCTATGCTTCTGGGCTATGAATCTGTAAAGCATGTTCCTGTACCAAATGCTGTAGTTAATTATAACACAATGGTAAGTATTTGTGCATCTAAACATATCTAAACATAGAAAAGATACAGTAAAAATACGGTATGGAAGATAAAAAACAGTACACGTGTATAGGGCACTTACCATGAATGGAGCTCGAAGGACTGGAAGTTGCTCTGTGAGTCGTGAGTGACTGTGAAGGCCTAGGACACTACCGTATACTGCTGTCGACTTTATAAACTCTGTACACTTAGGCTACACTAAATTTATTAAAAAAATTTTCTTTCTTCAATAATAAATTAACCTTACTTTCTGTAACTTTTCTAATTTATAAACTTTTATTTTTCTTAATTTTTGACTCTTTTGTAATGACACTTAGCTTAAAACCCAAACATATTGTACAGCTGTACAAAAATATTTTCCTTATATTTTTATTCTATAAGCTTTTTTCTATTTTAAAAACATTTTGTTTTTTACTTTTTAAACCTTTTTGTTAAAAACTAATACACAAACACACATTAGCCTAGACCTGCACAGGGTCAGGATCATCAATATCACTCTTTCACCTCCAATTCTTGTCCCACTGGAAGATCTTCAGGGGACAATAACAGACATGGAGCTGTCATGTCCTATGATAACAATGCCTTCCTCTGGAATACCTCCTGAAAGACCTGCCCAAGGTTCTTCTTGAGGAGATGTCACTCTTTTCAGAAATACGTCCATGGTGATTTCCTTGGTTTGTTTCTTTTCTCATCATAGATTTGCTTGAAAGCAGATAATGCACCACGAATATCCCTCTCTATTAATGAAAACCTTTTGGTCTTGGGGTCCATGTTTTCAAACTTTTTAAGAAGCTTTTTGGGATCTGAAAAAGCTTCTGCTAAACCCTGCACTGTGAATTTTCTTGGGAGTTCTTTTTCTTCTCCTGCAGTTTCCTTTTCTCTTGCCTCTTCTTCATCTGTGCATTCCTGTTCCAGTTCCAACAACTTCTCATTAGTCAAATCCTCAGGAACCACTCCTAGGAGCTCCTCAATATCATCCTCATCCACACCCAGGTTAAAGTTGTTTTCTATCTCAACCACAGCCTTGTTGATTTTTGCAACCTCCTCATCCTTGGCAAATACTTTGAAGTCATGGGCAAGCCTTTTCAATGTCTTTTTCCAGATGCCATTCATATGCTCCTTGGTAATATCACCCCTGCCCAAGCAAGGTTCTTGATGCAGTCACAGATGATGTAAACCTTCCAGAATTGCATCGGTGTCTTCCTCAGTTGCAGCAAAAGCCTGGGCAAATGTCCTCCTCATGTAGTAGATCTTAAAAATTGCTATAACTCCATGATCCATTGATTGGATCAAAAAGGTGGTGTTTGGAGGGAGAAACTGCTTTGATATGGGATGAAGATCACCGATAAAAGGAGGATGTCCAAAAGTGTTATCAATAATAAGCAAAATCTTGAAAGGTATGTTATTGTACAAATAGTACTTCTCCATTTCACCAGCATAATGATTCAGGAGGGCATCTTGGAAGAGAAGCTGTGTCATCCATGACTTCTATTGCTCGTGTAGTACACTGCCAGTGTAGTGTGCTTATTCATAAGGTTGATGGCCTTGGGATTCTCACTGTGCCAGATCACAAAGGGTTTCAATTTGTTGCCTGAAGCATTGCTCCCAAGCAAGACTGTTATCTTGTCCTTAAAAGCTTTGAAACCTGCCATTGACCTGGCCTCCTGCATGGAGGAAAGTCCTTTTAGGCATCCATTTCTAGAATAGAGAGGTTTCATCTATACTGAATATTTTCTCTGGCAAGGAATTTTCCTCCACAATCAGTTTATCTATTGTTTCCAAAAATTCCTCAGCTCTCTTCACATCAGCACTTAAGATTCACCACTCACTTTCACATTATGTAATGGATAATGATTCCTGAATGATTTAACCATCCAGAGCTAGCAGTAAACTCAACATCTTAGTCGGGTCCAGTCTTTTCTTTCAACATTGCAAACAGACTTTTTGCTTTGGCCATGATTGTCTTGGTGCTAAGAGAGACACTTTTGCATCTAGTCTCCAATCTAGACTATTAGAAGTTTCTCCATGTCTGATGTAGGCCCTCCTTGAATTTTTCTTAGTCTTGTTGCCTTCAATGAAGCAGATCCTTTAACAGCTTTTGTCGCTTTGTTCTTGTTCTTCAAGATCGTAACTATGGTGGAATGGGACAGGCCTTACTAGTGAGCAATAACTATCATTGGTTTTCCGCCTTTGTAGCCCTTAATCACTTTTAATTTTGTTTCTAGGTCAATCACTTGACGTGGCATCTTACTGGCAATATTAGTATTGGATTTTGTTGACTTAGGGGCCATGATGAACAAAACAACATGACATTAAAACAAGCACAAGAGAAAGTGATGCAATCAAGACTTATGGTAGACACGAGATGTATGAGGCTGCTGCTGTGTGACATGGCATATGGTCTTACAGTAAACTTTTTTAATAAGTAGAAAGAGTACACTCTAAAATAACAATTAAAAGTGCAGTATAGTAAATACACAAACTAGTAATAGTCATTATTATCATTATCAAGTATTATGTGCCATACATAATTGTATGTGCCATACTTTTATACGACTAGCGGTGCAGTAGGTTTGCTTACACTAGCATCACACAAACACATGAGTAATGCATTATGTTATGATGTCATGGTGGCTACCACATCACTACACAATAGGAACTTTTCAGTGCCATTATAATTCTATGGGACTACCATCATATATTCGATCTATCATTGACAAAACGTCATTTTGTGGCACATGACTGTATGTCAAAATAAAAGTTTAATTAAAAAATAAGTTTATTTTAATCTCTCATCTTTTTTGATCTTGTTTTTCTATATTTTACTTTTACATATATGATAGATTCTTTAATGCATTGTTATTAGTGCTGCTTTATATAATCAATAGTTTAAAAAAATTAATATATGCATATTGTATTAAAGATATATTTTATATTTACTTCCATATTAATCCATTCCTGTGACCTTCGTTATTTCCTGTATATCAAAGTTGCTAACTGGTATCATTCTACTTCAGCTGAAGACCTTCTTTTAATATTTCTTGTGTTGTAGGTTTGCTGGCAATATATTCTCTCAGCTTTTATTTATCACAAAAAGAACACATTTCACCTTCATTTTGTAATATATTTTCACTGGATATAGCATTCTCTGTTGATAGATTTTTGTTTTTAGTTTCATCATTTTAAAAAAGTCATCCTCTTTTCTTCTGGCCTCCATTGTTCCTGTAAAGAATTCAAGTGTCATTCATCTACATACATATATATTTAATTTCTCTGTATGTGATATGTCTTTTTTTCTAATTTTTAAAAAACATTTACTTTTATCTCTGTTTTTGGCATTTTGGCTATGATGTACCTAGATGGTATTCTTTAAACTTATTTTTCTTAGTGTTTATTGAGTTTCCTGAGTCAAAGGACTGCTTTTTCTTGATCAGATACAGGGAAAAAATGGCAAATACTTTTGTAAAACTTTCTTTTTTGCTTCTTCCGTTACCTTGTCTCCTTCTAGGACTCCAATTACTTGTATATTAGACATCATGATACTGTCCCATCCATCACTCCTTTAATTACTTTTTTTTTTTTACTTTGTTTTCTCTATGTGCTTATGTTTTGAAGATTTCTATTGACCTGTCTTCACCTCCACCAATTCTTTCTTATGATGTGTTCCATCTGACGGTAATCCCATTCAATAAATTTTTTCCTCAAAATATTCTATTTTTTATTTCTGTGATTTCCATGTGTTTTAAAATTTATTCCAAATAGCTCTTGTATTTTTCATCCCAGAGCTTATTAGATCAATCTTTTAGCATAGATTCTTTGATTTAAAAACTTGTCCTAATTTTTCCAACATCTGGGTAATCTGTGGGTATGTTTATATTGAATTATTTTTTTCTCTTGACTATATGTCACATTTTCTTGCTTCTTTGCTTCTCTCACTCATTTTGATTGTTTATCAGGACAAATTGTTCAATCTTAGGCAGTTCAGGTGAGGAATGATCCCTTTGATTCAATTAATATTTGAGTTAGTTTGGAGTAAACTTATGAATTTAGTCCCCCTACGGTGACTTTGGAATTGAGCAACAGATGCCTAAGAAGATTTCTCATTTCTTCTCAGTCTAGTCCTGAAATATCTGTGCCACCATAGGGCCAAGATCTCCCCCAACTCAGCTTTATTGAAGTATGATTGACAAACAAAAATTGTATATATTTAGGTTGTGCAATGTGATTTTTTTAAGTCTACAATGTGATGATTTAATATGTGTATGTACATTGTGAAATGATTGCCGTGGTCAAGCTAGTGAACACAGCCATCACCTCAAATACTTACCTTTTTTTGTGATGAGAACACTTAAGATTTATTCTCTTAGCAAATTTTAAGTATACAATACAGTATTATTAACTATAATTGCCACACTGTACATTAGATCCCCAGAAATTATCTATCTTACAACTGCAAGTTTGTAACTTTTGATCAACCTCTCCCCGTTTTCTCAACCCCTCAGCCCCTAGAAAGCACCAGTCTACTCTGGATCTATGAGTTTGTCTCTCTTAGATTCCATATATCAGTGATGTCATCCAGTATTTATCTTTCTGTGTCTTCTTATTTCATTTAGCATAATGTTCTCCAGGTTCATCCATGATGTCATAAATGGCAAGATTTCCTTCTGTCTCATGGCTGAGTAATAGCCCATTGTGTATCTGTATCACATTTTCTTTGTCTATTTATCTGTTGACAGACACTTAGGTTTTTTCCATAGCTTGGCAATTGTGAATAATGCTGCAATGAACCTGGAGTGCACATATCTCTTTGAAATAGTGATTCTATTTCCTTTGGATATATACAGAAGTGAGATTGCTGGATCATATGGTAGTTCTTTTTTTAATTTTCTGAAACACCTCTATACTGTTTTCCATGATGGCTGTACCAATTTACCTTCCCACCAATAGTATAAAAGTGTATTAATGTCTTTCATGTTTTCAAAATTAAATTGGCAAAGAAGTAGAGGTTCAGGCCTCTTCTTCCAGTAGGGCTTTGGGACCAAATACAAATAACCTGGGTGACCTCAGGTCAACAGATCTTATCACTATTAGACTATTAGACCTCAAGGCTTTGAGAATGAAATTCTATGAGGCTGAAGACTTGGATAATATAAGATTTGGAGTCTTCCTGCCTGTGACACACTGAGACTGTGCGACTATAAATATTCAAGAGTGTGAGACTGTGTGAGTGCATTTCCATAAGATTTCAAGCTATCTTTGCTTTAGTGTTCCTCTAGATACTTATCTGACATGTGAGTTCATAACTTTGTCAAAAATTTAGCGTATTTCTCCTCCTCTAAGCAAAAGCTACCCTTTTTTCCAAGTTTTCAATAACTAGCTTCAGGTATGCAAACATCTTTTGTTTTTGCTCACTTGGAAAAGCTCATCCCTCTGAACTTCACTTCTTTTAGATTTCTTTGGGGCCGTATTTCTTCTTTGGCTTTAAAAACTGTATTATTATTACTACTTTTGTTTCACTAGTAATATCTTGCTGTTTTGAAGGTCTGAAGGAAGAAAGTCTTTTAAAATCCTCCATGTTCTATGAATTATTAGTCATTTTAACTTAAAATGTTTCAATGCCTCACAAACATATTCACAAAAAGAAGTTGTTAAGAACTCAGGTAATACATAATAGGGCAAAATAGCTTCATCGAAGTTGGAGATCCTTTGTTGAGACGCTAGTGCAATACAAACTTTATTTAACAGAAATGGCAAATCACCAAATGTTTATGCAGATTTTAAGAAAGCATAAACAATTAACCTCATACAATTTGATGAATAGAAACGAACTAAAGAATTTACAGAACTCTTTAAGGATAGTTAGGCGAATAGGGAAAATGAACATCAGAAAGAAAATAGTCAGAGAAAACTATATGTGTCTGCCAACATACTACTATAAGGTTCATGGCCCTGACTTTTGCCTTTTAGTGTGTTGGTAGCTACTTACAGGTATTTGGGAGGTGCGTTAAGGATAGCACAAAGTGAGGGTTGAGAGCAATTAATGGATAATAGATGTAACCCCTCTCCCTAGAAATTGGGCCAGTCAGAACTAAGGAATTGTTGGAGCATAGATGTTGAAGCGAAGAGTGAACATGTTGTGTGGGAAAGAATGGTGAGTGGATATCAAACTAACAAATTACATTGGTCCATCTGAATTGTTATGAGGCATAGGGAAAGTAGATCAAGACCTGAAGTGGTGGGGACAGAGAGGAGGCTGTAATGTAAGAAAGAGATGGAGGTAGACTCTTCTCAGCAGACACTTGAGGGGCTGCTGAGAAACAGCAGTCCAAGCAGAAAGCAGGTAAGGTAGATTGGCCAAAAGATTGAGGAATAGACAGAGCTGCAATGACTTCACACCAGCATGAGTATTCCAGGGGTTAAATCCACCCCTTCTACATTAAGTGTGGGTGCAGCTTACTAACTCCAAAACGTTGTTGGTTTATGGAGAGATACTATTCCATACACCATCTTGTTTGTCTCTCATTAACATAGACACTGGATGAAATAGAAACTGTAGATTTTATTGTTGTTGGCATTTGGGTAGGGGTACGAAGAACTGAGAAGTACACCAGAAATCCTGGGTAGGACATTACAGAAGTGCTTGAGTTCTCTTTTGGGTAACTTTCTCAAGAAATAAATATCACAATCACCAGTAATTCATGTACTGTAAGCACAAAAACAAACCAAACCAAAATTTTCTTTTATTTACATATATATGTATACATATATATACTTTTTGTTTACTTTTATATATGCTATATAAAAGTACATAGATCCTTCTGTCCACTAAATGAACAGAAAGCAAATTGGAAGCATTGTTCTATGGCTAAGAATATTTTAACTTAATATTCAGGTTACTGAAAAGAAATGCTGTTTTAAAATTTGCCTATACAATTTGATGAATATGTTATTACTAATAATTTTAATTTTTCATGTAAAACTGACACATTGTGGTAAGTAGCTGAAAGTTATATAAATCAGTCACTGTAAAATTATTTAGAGTCGAGTTTATTTTTACTTTTATTTTGGCCAGTGCTGAAACATTATTTTCTTTGACTCAGTAGTATTAAAAATTTAATGGAAATGTCTGGTGTTGTGTATGTTATTTTCCATTGTTTTTTTTTTTAGAAGGAGTTTTCCTACAAGAAAGCAATATAGAACATAAATCTTATTTTTACCGGCACCGTGTCTCATTTTTGTAAATTGCAATTGAAGTGATTTATTATGCATAGATAAAAGTGAATAATTGGTGATGGGCCAAGGGCAGAAATAGAACACAAGAATATATCATGCATAGTACTTTCTTTCTGAGACTTTGCAGAAATTCTCCTTGTGGACTTATGAGATAGACTGCTATTATGGAATATCAACTCTTTCCTATGCACAATGCAAATATAGCATAGAATGGTTAAACTATCTATTTAAGATTAGAGCACAAGGTTCTGGATGAGACAAATACGGGTCCAAATCCAAGTTCTTGGGTTTAGCTCTATAATCTTGGCTGAGTTACTTAACTGCTCTAAATTTGCAGTATGAGGATAACTGAGCACTCACCTTATATAGTGTGATTTTGAGTATTAATTGAAATAATTAACATCAAATTTTCTGGCATGTAGAAAGTGACATGTTTATTAGACATTATTATTACTATTATATTGTCATCATCATCAAATGTCAAGGGATTTTTCTGACAGTGAGTAAATAATTAACTGCCTATAACTTGATGTTGTATATATTTTCAAATGTTCATTTTCACCTTTTACCAAATTCCTTGATGTTAAAATAAAAAGAAATTTTAACACATTACATGGTAGGCCAGATGTTTTTATTAGGTGTACATGCCTTTGTTGGTAATGAGAAAAATCCGAGAAAGATCTAGACTTTGGCTGTAACATATGTGTGTGCTTCAAATGTGGGGTCATATAATGCATATCATGGGATCTGACTTTGATTACACTCCTGAGTTTGTTAGCATGGTGTCTGAGCTCTCCTCTATGTCTGATTTTTTATTTTTACTCCAATGTCAGACTAGTCTTATATTACTGAAATGGAACCTGATTCCTTTTAAAGTCTTTTAAGTAGTTCTTCACCTGGCTAAAACAATACCCACTTAAAAAGCACGTATAATAATTTATTTAAAATTCTAGTGGCTTGAAGAAGTTAACTAACTTTTCAAAGTACCACTGGAGAAGTTTTCATGAGTTTATCATGGCTGTCATTGATATGAGTTTATTGGAGGGATGCTTGCTAGAATGTAAACTTTTGGAGAACACAGACAACGTCTTATTCTTATTTTATAACTTCTGTCTTAAATACCATGGGCCATATGCACACTGCTTGCTTTTTCCCACAATTTCCCAACATCTTCATCACACACACACACACACACACACACACACACACACACATATACTGCCAAGCTGCGAGAAGTCATGGAGTGAATGAAGGAAATAAATTCCCTGATTTCTCTCTCCTTCTGCCCTCTGACCTGCTGGCATCTCCATTGGCTACACTCTACGTGAAGCCAGAGAACAAGGTGATGAGGCGATGTAGTCCATTGAGGACATTTACTCAGCACAGAGCAAGGTAGAGAAAGGAAGAGAATGGACATGGGTGGTCAAATGGATGATAACACATAGTATGAGTACTCAGCATGGTTCTGATTCTTTTTCTGTCACAGGGAATGGGGTTCTAGCGTCCTGCCTGCGTCGTTTTAATTCTGACACTTGAACTGTCATTAACTAGTTTAGAGATGAGAAGTGATGTGCTGAGATGAGAAAGAAGGATCAAAAGTTCTGACTGACATATGACAGATACTTCCAAGAGGTGGCTCTGTTTATTGTGGTCCTAGGAGCCACCATAAACATTCAGAGTCATTCATATCAAGGCTGTTGTATAACTGGAGCAGCCTCCCATGTACAATCTCCATTTGTAGGTACAGTCTGTTTGTTCATGTGCCATTTCACTTATATGGCTGCACCAAGTTCTGCTTGTACATATATAGTCTTCATACAGTGTTTCACCTAAGAGTGAATGAAAAATAGGGCTGATTTTATTTTTACAGTTCATGCTTGCCAGCATCTTGGTGAGAAGCAATTTACACTTTCTTTAAGTTGAGGTTAGCACTGAAGGGATTTTATGAATAACAGCTGAACTTGGCATGCCACTCACTAACAGTTCTTGGACACTCGATGAACAAGCCAACCACACATTCTTTCAGATAGCTTGTTTTCTGGCTTTTGTGTTTATTCTTTTTTGTTTTTTGTCTTTCCTCTTCTTACTGCTTAATACATACTATTGAATATATGCCATGCAAACTTTTTTAAGCATTTAAATTATTACTTCTTCCTCTCAATTTTCACAGCTTTTGATTTATTCCGTTATATCAGTCTTTGCCCCAGTATTAGATGTATGTGCTTCTGTGTTGCAAGTTCTTTGAGAATATAGGAGTTGTATTTTTCTCCACATTGCTTATGGCACCTACTTGGTAGGTAGCGAGCACTCAGCAAATATGTGTGGAATCAGTGGAAACTCTCAGATGCAAGTTCATCAAAAGATTCCTTCACAAAATCATGACAGTTCTCCTGTGTTCTGGCAACAAAGGATGATAGACCATGCTAGAGAAGCCACACTCCAAATCCTATGAGAGCCACATTGCCCATCTCAGCTGAATCTTAGTATTCCATGTCAACACAGATTTTGTTTAAACATAGATCTTTTGACAGAGAAGTTTCTTTTTTCAAACCATACTCTTCCCCTTTAGCCTTTGGTTGTGTTTTTAGGAGACCTTGCCCCTAATTTCAGTATCTGTTGGAAAGGGTCACAGATTCAATCCTCCACCCCTGAGATCCTTATTTACTTCTGGCAACCAGGAACATATTCCATGTCCTCAGGAAGGTGCAGAAATTCTTTACTCTTCTTTCAGATGGCCTTCTCATCAGTGCAGTGATCTTTTCACCTTGAATTTTCTCCTTCCTGTATTTTTTACCTCTCTTCCCTGAAACTTGGTCTGACCTTTTAGTCAATTCCTGTGTATTATGGATTGTCACATTTTGCTGAGTGGGACATCTACTTTTTAAGACCATTTGCCTTTCACAGAAACAGTCTGATAATTTTATTATGCCAGTGGGTCTCCTCCCACAAGTAATGAGGATGCCATGAGTAAAAAGGAGCAAAGGGGCAAGAGAGGCTATGCTGCCATATGTCGTTTCATTTGAATGTAAATGTCTATGGTACTTGGAATTTTAAAATGCTTTCATTCTTGTTACTTTGTTATCTGTTATACATATAGAATTCGTGGTTTCATTGAACTCTTACCCTCTTGCATTTCTTTCCGCCAATTCATAAAATAATAACTGTCTCTTATCTACAACTATACTTTTATTAATCTTCTTTGGAAAAGGAAGGCAATAAACGTATTGATTGCCTACTAATTGCCAGGCACTGTAGGTAATTCATCTGAATTATAGAGTTAAGAATACTATTGGCTCGGATATTTTAATTAACTTGTTTAAGACAACATAGGTAGGAAGGATAGATTCAAGACTTGAAGCCAAACCCATTAGACCCATTTCATTCTAATCCACAGCCTCCTAAATGTAATTCCTTGATTGGAATATACTGCTTTTTCTACCTATTCACATACAGTGCATCCCTCCAAGACAACACTTCCCTATCACATGAGATCTTCCTTATCAGAAGTCTTAAGTACTCTTTCCCTTCCCTAAGTCCCTGTCACACTTACCGTATACACCACAAATTCTTGTGGTTTCTTTATTGGTTGATATTCATTATTTTGCCTCCACAGCTGGATTTCATGTATCTTGAGGTTAGTGACCTTATGAAGAATCTGTAGCACAGATAAAAGTCATTAAAGTGCTCTTTACATTTGTGGTTTTCAAGATTAACCCCAGGATACAGAATAAAGATAGGATGTTTGCAGACTTTTGCCAAGGTATGTGAAGAACTGAAGGAGGGAAAGAATACTTTGAAAACAAGTATATGAAGCTCTGAGATTTTAGTTTGAAGAAAATATAGCAAGGCTATATCTAGATATAAGGTACACAAGATACACAGAGATATAAGAATGGGGTTAGTATTTGCAGAGAGAGGATGACTACTGAGACCAAAACTGGGATTTAAACAAAGACCACTCCTTCTAAAGCCCTATGGCTAATATTAGTTTTGCAAAATGTCTCTTTATGAGCAACTTTTTTGGGCTTATTCCTGAAGGAAAGAATTTTGTTACACAAGCTATATGACTTATGCATAAATGTACTCTGGTCCTTTTGAAACTCTCTCTTTGTCTCTGTATCTGTACTTTCCTGTCTCTCTCTTTCTTTCACACACATGCATGCACACACACGCACATGCAGACACACACACATACACACAGCGGTTTCCTAAACTGAGGTTTCCAGAAGAAATAAATTCAATTGCCATATGTGGAATAAACTCAGAAGTACCTATGTCCAATTTCATTCTAGCTCATATTAAAGAAAGAAGTAACTGGCAGAGTGTATACCTGCTTCTTATTACTCTCTCCTCACACAAATTATTTATCTAAAGTCTGGATGTATTATTTTAGAAGGGACACAGAAATTATAACAATAATCATCGTAAGTAGAAATGAAAATAGGAAAAATGAAAACCTGAGGCCATTTTGTTTGGGTAGCCTACTTATTGCTGGGCATGACTTATTCAATTATAAAATTACTTGTGGTACACACTCATAGGACGCAATGGATGTCATTATACAGTAAGTGCCATTGTACCCATATCTCTGCATAGGGTGAAATCGCTTTCACTGTGTTTCCAACCTGCTGATAACGAAAGGAAAACATGGAGTAGGACAGAAAGAGGCTTCTTTAGACCATGTAAAACTCGGAGTAGAGAAGGAAAGACAGAGTTACAGCTCGGAAATCATCACAAGAATAGTAAATAAAACAGTCAACTGTCATTTTGTAGAGCATATAGGAGGGAAGAACAATTTTCTTTGTAACACAGCAGGGCACTTGGAACCAAGCACCATTTTTAAGTAAGAGATTGAGTCTTTTCTGCAAATGGTAATATTTCCTTGGCATAAAAAAAGAAATTCTTCCGTGTGTAGCACAGGATTAGAATACTCAGAAAAGATAGGCAGAATTCCAACATTTAAAAAGGAGATGAATGAAGAATGTAGACAATGACTACACTATCATCCTACAGTAATTCAAGATAAGAGTATTCATTATTGCAAACCGACACATAAAGGGATATCTGTGTTAAAATGTACAATATGGAATCCATTTTTCAGTATTTTTCAAATTGTGAATTGCCACTCATTGGGATGTCATGAAATTAATTTAATGAGTCATGGAAAAATTTTAAAAGTGAAATAGATTAGAGTAGAATAAAATACAATAGAAAAATTAGCATGAACTGCATGTGGTAAGGATAAGTATTGCTTCATAAAAAATGGTTTCATTTATCTATCATCTGTCTATTTATTTATCTTCCATCTCTCCATTCAGGGTTTATGTGTGGGTCAAAACTGTTTCAAGCATACTTGCCTTTTATAATAGAAAATCATGGAAGGCATTACAGTAGTGCTAACATTTTGGCTGATTGTTAATAAGGGAGTAGAATTTTTTAAGACCAAAAAATGGAGAGGGACTAGGCAAAAAGAAATGGCATTTGCAAAGAAAAGATAGTACTTGCCAAAATTATTACTTTAGGGATTTTAGTAAGATTTTCTGTGAAAAGATCTTTTGGTAACACCTTTGCTGACACATAATTCACATATAAGACAATTTACTCATTTAAAGTGTAAAAATCAATGGTTTTTAGTATATTCAACAGGAGTTGTGCAATCATCACCAGAATCAATTTTCGAACATTTTCATCACCGAAGAAAGGAACCTCATACCCAGTAGCAGTTACCTCCTCACAGCTGCTGTTCTCCCATCCAACCTCTTCCCTAGGTAGCCACTAATCTACATTCTGTCACTATAGATTTGCCTGTTTTGGACATTTCATGTAAATGAATTGTATAATTACATTAATTGATTTTCAGATATTAAGCCTACCTTGCATTCCTGGGATAAACCCCACTTCATCATGGTGTATAATCTTTCTATATGTTCCTAGATTTTTCTTTTTTTAAAGATTTTATTTTTTTTTCCTTTTTCTCCCCAAAGCCCCCCGGTACATAGTTGTATATTCTTCGTTGTGGGTCCTTCTAGTTGTGGCATGTGGGACGCTGCCTCAGCGTGGTTTGATGAGCAGTGCCATGTCCGCGCCCAGGATTCGAACCAATGAAACACTGGGCCGCCTGCAGCGGAGCGCGAAAACTTAACCACTCGGCCACGGGGCCAGCCCCTATATGTTCCTAGATTTTGTTGAGGATTTTGTCGAGGATTTTGTCATCTATATCCATAAGAGAAAATGGTCTGCAGTCATCTTTTCTTGTTATTTTTTAGTATGGTGAAAACTTTTATTTTAACTGCAGGACTTCTAAGAACTTTTAATATGCTCTTGGTCATTGCAAGTCTTTATGTGGGTTCACTCATTTCTTAAGCTATTTTAAAATGAAATCCTTCTATCTTGAGTATCGAAAGGGACAAGTGTTCCATGTAAAAAGCTTTGGGAAACATTATTATTGAGTAGTAAATGAGCGGGGTGTATTTTGAGGCCTCAAATAGTTTGATATTTATAAGTTTTTAATGAGTTTCTTGATGAGAAAAGAATGGGAAATGAAAATTAATATACAAACCTCACTCCACAATTTCTGAAGTTTGCAGTAGAACTTAAGGTAATTATATAGAAAACTGAGTGTATAACTCTCATTCCACAATTTGAATTCAGAAATTTTCAACTAGTCCTTTGGTTGTTTTCATGGAATCTGGAAGCTATTCTCTCTTCTGTGTGCTGATATCTGGAAAGGGGGGGGATCTCCATAATGATTATGTGAACATTCTAAAGCCAGTATGGGGAAAATCAGGTAAAAACTTCAACAATTTCATAATGTTACCTTAAGAGAACTACTTCTGTCTGAATATGAAGCATAATCTTTCAGATGATGTCTTTGATTTCCCAATGACCAGTCATAATAGATTTCTAGTGTGCGCCTGTCCTTTTTAACCCCTTCCACCTCAGATCACACTAGAAATTTCCTGTTTTCTTTCCTTTGCCAGATTTATTTTGCATGTTGCCTTTATCCTTTCCGTGCCTCCATTTTCTCTGTGACTTCATAGCAGGCAGTATATAGCCAAGATATATTGTCGGCCACCCACATGTCCTTAGAGCATTTGTGGTGGTCATTAGGCTAGTGAGCATATGCGCTATGGTGTGGAGTGCTATAAAAATAATTGATGGAATGTCAACCATCTTGTTATGTTTCTAGCCAAGGCATTCACTGCCTAAAGTTAAGTGCAGGCACAATTTGTTCCTCCTGAGTTATTACAGAGCCAACACTGCTTCCTTTGCAAGCACACTGCAGGAAAGTACGCATAAACACAACCATTGGATTAGTGACAGATCCTTCGCCATCACATCAGTTTAGCCTGACTGTTGTCCCTGTTGGAGACTCCTAGAATTTAGAGATTTCATTTAAATTGCATCAATATTAAGAAAAGGTCTGTAACAATTTCACCAATGACTTGACTCTAAGTTTGTGAGCAGAAGGTGGCACTTTTAGTCTTTTCCAATTACATACACTGTTTTCTCATGACTTGGTTAAAGAACATTGTGTTCACTATCTTTCCAATGAAACTTTGCAGAATGCTCAGTAACAAAGCTTTATTTTCTGCATTATTCTTAGTGTCCTGTATGTGTCACCTCCCACTCTCTGTGAATTTTCCAATGATAATTGTTGACCTCATCTAGAGAGACAGGTGCCCGGCTTAGACAAGTCAATGTAATAGTTTCCTTTGAGAGTGTACTGAGTTCCACAACCTATTAGAGATCAAGCACTAAACTTTCTTCAGAAAGAAAGAAAGAGTCACACAAAAAAATGGAAACTTTTTGCCCCATTCCACTTTCTGTCCTTTGGTGACTCACTTGCCTTTATGCTCATTAGAAGAATCTCTTTCCTTCCTCTCTTCCAGGTTTGGTTTCAGGACGAAAAATTGTGAATCGTTTGAGACTGGGCTCTATCACCTTCAAACCTTCTGGAAACTATGACTATAAGGATCTTCAAGCAGCATGGGAGAGTAAGAGCACCACCTGCAGTACCTAATAAATTGTCCAGCCTATGGGTTTCACCTTGCTCCCTTCCAGACTTTGTAGTTCCTATTGCTAAAGAAGCATCTGCATTTCAGTTCTCTCACCTGCAAAAAAAAGAGGTAAATATTAACTTGCTTTCCAGGATTTATGGTTTCATAAATAATAAATCTATGACCTTAGGGTTCCAAATCAATCCAAGTAGACTTTTTTGTATCTCTCTGACATATATTTGAATTAGCATTAAAATTTCAAAAGAAGGAAGATATCGGCCTTGTGGAAACTACCAACAAAAATGCAAATATTCTTTTATTTATCAATATTGAAAGCATATTCACTTTGATCTAATAAGCTATTTTATATGTACTTCTCTTTTCTGTTTACCTCAGTCTCCATGAGTTTGCCCTTGACTCACTGAGAAAATGGGGAAGGATTATTTGGCTTCTGTATGAATTGTTTGCACAATTAGTGGAAAAAGAATAACTATATTCCTTCCTTTTGCTGCATACCTTCTGTGTAAAAAACACAAGGAGGACACACAACACCAGTTTTAAAATGCTTGGTCTTCCGGGGCTGGCCCCTGGCCGAGTGTTTGGGTTCGCGTGCTCCGCTGCAGGCGGCCCAGTGTTTCGTTGGTTCGAATCCTGGGCGTGGACATAGCACTGCTCATCAAACCACGCTGAGGCAGCATCCCACATGCCACAACTAGAAGGACCCACAATGAAGAATATACAACTATTTACTCGGGGGCTTTGGGGAGAAAAAGGAAAAAAAAAATGCTTGGTCTTCTGATAGAAACATAGTTATTACTACATTGTTATTATTATCTCATCGTATGAAAACTGCTAGTTAACAGGCCAATCACTGTTAAACAACCAGCTATCAACAAGCAAGAGAAATAGCTTAACTCTCAGATTACAATACTTCATAAAATCATTTGTATTTCTTCAATTAAGTAAACCTAAGGTTGCATCAACAAGAAAAAAAAATGCTCTTTGTCATGGGAATTCCTAAAAATAAAAAAGTAAAGTGGCAGATTGGCAAATGTAGTTCCCCAATAGCTTAGTACAGGCAGGCAAATCCATCAGCAAACCCGGCTGTCCTGGCTTTTAGACTACAATTTTTGGGGTGGAGATAAAATCTTCCCAATCAGTTACCACCCCTGACATAGTTGAGTTTCAGTTGAAGACCTTTAAATCATCTGATTTGCTTGTAAATCTGGGTCCAATTTCTTTCTTTTGATAGAGTGAAAGAATTTAGGATGTCAAGAATCTCCCATTTAAAAATGTTTATTGATTTGTTGCTGAATTGATTTGTTCAATAGCCTTGCTTCATTTGGTCTTAAGAGAATCATTTCTTATTTTTACTTGCTTTAGAATTTTGAAATAAATTGAGCTCCTATGTTGTTCCCTGAGGAAATAGCTGAAATATTTTGGTTACCACATCTTCCAAAAAGTTCCATTAAAAAGCAAACATTAGCCATTAATTTAGATGAAAACCCCCTCCCTTATACCAAACTAATCAACAAAATTAGGAGTGGGAGCAGATAGATGGCTTCACCAATATGTTTCTTCTTACCCTTGTTTATTGGGTAAGCTTCTGGCTAATCAGTCACAGGCAGAACCTCATTTCTTCATAATTCCTATCTCCATCTCTTTTTATCTGGTATCTTTTAAACCCACACTAGAAGATTAGAAGGAAAGAAAAAATTTATCCCACTATCCATTGGATACAGATGATTTTTCCTCTTGCAGTGTTTTGTTTTCATTGTTGTATTCGCCTATAAGGTAGTTTCATTCTTAGGTATTATTTTAGTGACGGGGTACTTAACTTCTTGCTTTCTTTCTTCCCTTGCCCACCTAGTATTATGACTCCTGTACATCCTTTATAGTCTATTGTTTGTTCAGATCTAACATTTACGAGAACTGCCTTTTTAGGACTTATCTAATAAAAATGCTGCAGTGATTTACTGTGGAAGATTGAGAGATATATGTCCCCGGAAAATAATTTTAATGGCACATAGATGTGGGGATAGAAATGGACAAATCCCTCTTAAGGGCAAAAATCATGACATTTACCACTTTTATTTTCTTACAGCATCTGGTATACTGAAAAGACATAGCAGGAGCCTAACAAATCTTTAGTGAATTGAATTGAACATTCTTAGCAGGGTTCCTAATATATGAACTGACACTGTCTCTCCTAGATATTATAGGCAGCCTCCAAACAGGCTTTGGATGTACACAGCAATTACTGGACTATTTAAATGGGTTATGACAAACAACGGTACAGCGTATTTCAAATAATGATATATGGTCGGTGCATTTGGCACAGCAATATTTACTCTGCAGACATTTACTAAGCATTGCATCAGACACAATGATAACCAAGATGCTATGCCTGCCTCCAAGCTAGCTAATGCCTGTAGCCAGCTACAGGTGTATTTTAGAGATGAGGTGTTGCCAAAAGAGGTAAAGCATTCCAGAGACAATGTTTTTGATACAGTTAGGTATATATTCCTCTCACTTCAAAATTTAAAGGCAAATCTTGAGTACCGTTAAATTGGTGCTTTTACTTTATTTCTCTAAGTACTGTTCATGTTGATTTTCTTCTAAAATTTACCTGTCCAGTTATGTGGTCAGCTAATTTCTCCATTTCTTAATCTAGTACATATAAATGGAATCCTCAAGTAACTTGAATACCTAAGTATTCATCTTTATTCCATGTTAAATCTTTCAATCTGACTATTTACTGTAACATTACCTTTTCTTAGCAATCGTTTCTAAACTTACATTGTTGCTGAAATATTCTATCATGCCCTGATATTTGGAAGTAAAGTACAGAAAGTGTTGTTAATTTGGCCTTTAGATTCTGGAGGTTGAGGATAGCATTTAGATGATGACAATAGCATTATTTTAGATCTATGGCATCTTTAATAACTTTTGGATTTTTAAAATTTTTTCTTTCTTTCTTTTTTTTTGGTGAGGAGGATTGTCACTGAGCTAACATCTGTGGCAATCTTCCTCTGTTTTTTGTATGTGGGATGCCACCATAGCATGGCTTGATGAGTGGTGTGTAGGTCTGCACCCGGGATCTGAACCAAGAACCCTGGGCCACCAAAGCAGAACACATGAACTTAACCACTATGCCACTGGGTATTGGTATTTTTAAAATCTATTTTTATTGATCCTAACATTGCATAAGACAGAAAAGGGATGTGCATTAGTACAGCAAATCCATTTTCCATATGAGATGCTGATGCCTTTTAAGTTTAAATGGCTTGCAATTTTACTCCAAAATGATTGACATTTAAAGTACAAATATTATGTACGAGGCACTTGTTGGACACTCCACACTTTATCATTTTTGAAGTTTTGACTGGAAGAGTTAGAACTGGAACTAGAACTCACATATTTTTAATATTGCTTTGCTGTAAGCCGCAACTAAAATGGAATAATTGTGGACTCCAAAATTTTTAGAAAAACAGAATTAACAGACATCATCTATAATTTACAATTCCACATTGTATTGTAGATTTTTACTCAGTTATAAGCTTAATAAATGTAAGCTTCATTTAATGTTACAGTATTTTTCAAAGTTCATGGAAGCGTGATTTCTAGGTACCTCTCTATCTGAACTGTTTTGAGAATCTGTGCTTTAGATTCGTCCTTGTATTTGGCAGACATTTATGAGCACCTGCTGTCTGACAAGCACTCTTTTCAGCTCCATCAATACAGTGGTTTATAAAACAAAGCCATTGCTCTCGTGGAGCTTTCATTCTAATGAATGGGATAAATGATAAACTAGTACACAAGGAAATAAAGAAATTTAAGATAGTGTTAGGAGCTATCAAAACATACGCTGGAATCTCACTCATTCTTCATTAACTTTCAGACATATTAAACAATAATATTCAATGCCTACTTAAACTCCTTTTCTATTTTCCCTTTATTTTATAATTACTCATATTTAACTTTGTTAAACACCACATGAGTAGGTATTTTGTTGTTGAAATATATTTGCCATATAGCATTGTGTAAATTTAAGAGGCACAGCATATTAACTTGATGCATTTACATATTGTAATTGTAGCAATAATTAGCATCTATATCACATTACATAATTATCCATTCATCGTTGTGATTGGAATCATTATGATCTAGTCTCTAAGCAAGTTTGATGATTATAATACAACATTGTTGTCTGTATTCACTATACTGTGCATTAACTCTAGGGCTTATTTACCACAAGAGAAGTTTTAATGAAAATAAATTTACAACATAGCATTGGAGATTGGATTGGTCGTTACCATAGGGGAAGGGAGGAGGGCAAAAGGGGTGATTAGGCTCACATGTGAGGGGATGGACTATGATTAGTTTTTGGGTGGTGAACATGATGTAATCTACACAGAATTCAAAATAGATTATGATGTACATCCGAAAGCTAAAAAATAAAATAAAATTTAATTTAATGTAAAAAAAAGAAAAGAAGCTTACAATTTAAAACAGTGTTCATTCTTTCATTCATTCTCTCATTCAATATTTATGGAGTCACTGCTATGTGCCATGCACTGCTCTAGGCACAAAAAATACAGCAACAACTAAAATAAACAAAAATTCTGGTCCACATGGATTTTAATCGAGTGTAAGCTTTTTGTTCTGGATGATTTGCATAGAATTCTAAAGATACATTAGAAAATATCTTCCTGGAATCCCAGCAAAATAGATGATGCAAATTATATCAGAGAGGCAACATTATATTTGTATACGAAATGTAATTTTCTGAATATGTTGCTTTATTCGTTACTTGAGGAAAACATACACACACACAGACACACAGAGAATTGTTAGTTATGTGCAGAGGATAGAAGGGTCTCCCTAGTACATTATCCCAAGGGTTATTAGGTTCAATATCAGTAGCAATTTGGAGATTTTATTCTCAGCTATATGTCTTCATTATGTGTAATAATCTTCATTATATGCTTCTGGTTCTTAATTGATGCACCTTTTTATGCTTACTAATAATTTGGGGCCGATTTAGATTTTTATGCCAAAATAATTGTTATGTATTGTGAATCTTTTTTACCTTCTTTTTGGGTAGACTAAGTTGTTTAAGTTCTACACAATATTACTTTTACATTTCTTTTATTTTCTTTTTTAAGTCAGGGCATGGTCTATCATTACTGTTGTTTTATGTTTATTTGGTTCCGTAAAGCAAAAAGAAAAAAAAAGCCATTCCACATTTCTCTGGCATCTTGTAAATTGAATTTCTTACAGAGTTTTCTCATATTCACTTTTGTATTCACTTTTAACTAATGATCACATTTGAGATCCTATGACATAATACTCAAGGTAAGCTTTTCCTTTGTCTTTCCTTACTGTCAAATTTGGACAAATAAATTAGCTGTGCATTAATCTTCTTGGGCTGCCATAACAAAATACCATAGACTGGGTTGCTTAAGCAGCAGAAATTTATTTCTCATAGTTCTAGAGGCTGAGAAGTCTAAGATCAAGATGTTGACAAAGTAGATTTCCTTCTGAGGTCTCTTCTCACGGCTTGCAGGTAGCTGCCATCTCTCTGTGTGCTCCCCTGACCTATTGTGTGCACTGGAAGAGAGAAAGAGCTCTCTCAAGTCTCTTCCTCCTTTTTTAAGGACATCAATTCCATCAGATTAGGACCTCAGGCTCACGACCTTACCTAACCCTAAGTACCTCCCAAAGGTCCCATCTCCAATTACCACGACTTTAAGGGTTAGGTCTTCAACACAGGAATTTCGGGGGTAGACAAACATTCAATCTATAACAATGTTCAATATGAACAAAAACTTTGAATGTCAAGATAATTTGTTTTGTAGAAATATAGATTCTTTTATTATCAGTCTCATTTGATTAAACAGTCTAATTATGAAATAAGTGATTTGCTTACTGTTTTATATATTTATATATTGTTTATGTTATCAATAAGCTGTGAGCTACAAGAAGATCTGAGGAGATTCCAACACGTGGAAAATCAGGGCTGTGTTATTTGCTGTCATTTCCCCTACAGCTGCCATTGCCAAACCACTGGCCTGGTTTAGCTCCTAGTTAACAAGATAAGGATCAAAGAGCTTCACTGGGATTTAGGGGGCACTTTCAATTGTTGTTAGATGACTAGAAACTGTGTTTCAGTTTTAAAATATTTTCTCTCAGCTTTATTCAGATATAAGTGACATATAATATTGTGTAAGTTTAAGGTATGCAATTTGTTGATTTGATACACTTATATATTGCTAAATGATTACCACCATAGCGTTAGCTAACACCTCCATCACATAACTCCCATTTAGTTCTCATGGTGAGAGCATTTAAGACCTACTATCTTAGCCACTTTCAAGTATATACTAGACTATTACTAACTATAGCCACCATCCTGTACATTAGATCTCCAGAACTTATTTATGTTAAAACAAGATGTTTGTACTCTTTGACCAATTTTACGACAGCTAAACATTGAATTGGTTGTAGTATCATTTTTTAAGCATTTGGATACTATTATTGAGAGAAAATTACAGTCTACTTGGAGGCAACTGTCTTTTATGATGTATAAATTGTGAATATGCAAATATACCCTAAGTACAACATGGAAGAAGGTGAACTATATAAAACTAAAGAGCTTAATATATTGTCATAGATTAAGCAATGATCTTACCTTATCTGAGAAAAGGATCTGTATTTCCTTAATTCATATCTCATTGTAGTATGATGCAGCTTCAATATTTTCTTTAGAAAATTTATCCTGAAATTTGGGTCTGTCTTCCTTTCCCTCCCTTCCTCTTGTCCTGGATAGATGTGCAGTGTGGGCTAGTTAAGTGCCTGTGATAAAACTACGCTGTTGTTCTTCAGAGTGGGAATACCAAAGTGCAGAGCAGCTGGGGAGGAGTTGGCCATATCTAAACGTACAAGCTGTCAGAAACTTGTAGAGTTATCCAGGTTCACTTTCATATCTAACACACTCCTCGCTGGCCCATCCTCAAGTCTTCACTTACAGTGACTCAATTCTTCTGTAAGAGTCTGAATAACAGAAAGTATCAAATGAAATCATTTGCATTATTTTCTATGTTGATTTATATTCTGAATCCATTCACTTGAGAACAATAAAGGTATGTAAAATGTATTGTGGGTTTATTAAGCTTAATATTTTATTTTTAGCGGTTGCAACTCTTTTCAAAATGTTTTCGTGAAGGAAAAGGATATATTTGGACTGTTCATAAATCATTTTTAAAAACTTAGAGCAGTACTTCTTGACTTGAATGTACCTATGAATCACCCAGGGATCTTATCTTGTTAAAATGCCAATTTGGATTCAATAGGTCTGGGGAGGGGCCTGAGAACCTACATTTCTGTTGAACTCCTAGAGGATGCTGATATTGCTGATCTGTGGACCACGTTTTGAGTAGCAAGGCACAATATTCTTTGTTGTGAAATTAAATTATCAACCAAACATTTTCCAAATCACCAATGGAATAAAGGAATTAAGTAATTTTGTCTCAGAAACTTTTTAGTATCTCCTTAGAAAGATTGCCTTTCTTGCATTTGTTAAATTCTTAAAAGGATTTCTCTTCTGTGAATGCTAGAATGAATGAGTAAGGAGAGTTTGCTATTTTGTATAGCTTAATTCAGCTGATAAATCCAAAGTAATTTCAATTAGTTTGCTAACTCTGTGTTAAAAGATGAAAACAGCATACCGAAGATTTCTAGATAGCAGCTTTTCTTTATAATTTCAAGTGAAATATTGTAAACCCCTTCTTTCTGTTTGTTCTTCTTCCCCCATTTTGTTGAAATATTTGTTAAAGTTATTTTTCAATCTTCCCAGGTGACTTTCTGGGAGAGGGTGATTATTCCAGGATTATTCCAATAATAGGGAGAGGAGTTGCTGAAAGGACAGAACTGGCAGAAGGCATCCACCCCTTCTTCCTTCTGCCTGCCTTCTTAAGAAACTCTGATGTTCTCTCTTTGTATTGCATGCCCAGGGCATCTGTAAGATTGAGAACTTCATGGAGCATGTATTCTCCATGTGTAAACACAAGAAATGGCGCTTGGACCTGTTTTCTTCAAACTCTTCTGCCTGCAATTAATGTAAGTATATTCACTTCTTGGATAAAGGAGAAAGAAGCTCAATTTTGGCTCCAGGTCCAAGCCAAGTTCCCCAACACAACCTTTCTATGAGTTACTACACTTTGGGCAATAAAGCAAGCTCCTTTTGTTTTCTTTGTATATTTTATCAAATAGTTACAACAGTGGTTGGTGGGAAATTGTGATAATTTTTCTTATTCAAACTCTCCTAAACTTCTCCTTTTGGCACATTTTCTTTCTATTTCTTGCTCCTTATTGTATTCTGTTATCTTCTCAGCTCTTCTTCATTTGAAGGGGACCACATTTCTCTTCCATCGAAACTTTTAGAGTCCCTTTTGACCTACACACAGAGGGTACACATGAGAAAAATTTTCTTTGTTCTTGAATGAAGCGTAAAAACAATGAGGGAAAGAGCCATTTAATTGAGTTAATCTAGAATATAAGAACACACTGAAGGAAAAAGATTAACTCATACAACTGGAATAATGCATTAGTGTTGGAAAGATGGTACTGCAGGTAACTGTCTTTCAAATGGTAAAACAAGAACACTGGAGGCTTAGTCTTTAATTAAGTCAAATTAAAAAAAATTAGGTTCAGCTAAATACACAGTAATTACCACCTGGCGAAGTGCTCCAAGAAGAGTAGTAGTAACTTCAAAGTTCCACAGAGTTCAACCTAGACATCCCCTTAAGAAAAGTGCAATAGAAATAGTATATTACAAATTGATGAGTTATTTAACAAATGCTATGCTTAGGAATACTTTTCCTAAATGGTTCAAAAATCACATACTATGCATCTTTTAAAAAACTTGTTTTAGAAATTTCTCTGGAAATACTGCTAATCTCACCATTTTAATTTATTTGGCACCTATGGTTTCCCCTGTTCAACCATCTAGATAACTTTTGTCTGGTTTCATTCCTGGGCCTCCCTTATTTTCCATGTTTTTTCCATAATATTTTCAGATATGTCTTATAATGATTTAATGTATGCATCCATTTTCTGATAAATTTGGAACATAATTTGTCCAGATCAGGAGAAAAACTAGATTATGGGTTCCATGAAGTCCACTATGCTTCTTTGTGCTCATTAGTCTAAACTGGCCATAGCAGGCACTCAATCTATTTTAGAATCTTTCCTCAGATATGTCATTCTAAAATATTTCACATATACCTTTTTCTTTTGAGATTTGAGTAGAAATAAGAAACTATTTCCATTTTAGACAATCAGCATAGGATATGAAACTAAAATTAAAAGCGCTTTATCATGGGGCTATATTTAAATTAGCTGTAGAATTAATATATTGACCATCATACACAAATTTAATTACTGAAAATACAGGGAGATTTTATTTTGTCTATGTTCCTAGCCATTGGTGACATTTTAGAGAAAGCAGAGTGTGGCCTTATTTATTCCTGGAGACCAAAGACAAAGCACAATAATTAGAGATAATGAGGATGTTGCTGTGGTTTATAATTCTTCCCAGCTTCCCAGAAGGAAAAATCTTTTATTTGACATTGTCTTAAAAATAATAGAGCTTTCAAATGTATATGCAAACGTCAGGACATAAATCATTGTTCTATTTGTTCAGCTATAGTTTAGAAATTGTAAATTTTCATTGAACACCGTCAACAAATTTGAATTGAAATTCAATGTTTACAATATCAACAAAATATCAAAAAAAATTTATGGCATTTGGCATGTGCAGTTGATCATGTTATTTTAATAGTGCCACTTCTAACTGACAGATATTCCACCAAATGTCAATAGATATCGTTCTGTACATGTCATACATATATTTCTTACTATTCTTTAATAGTTGAAATTTTAAGCTGTTTTACTGCGATTTATTTCTTAGTATTGTAATAATTTAAAAATAACATTAAAACAAGTATTAAGATTATTCGCAAATAGTTAGGACTTTACCAATTCAGTCAACTGATGGTATTAATTGAGGTTCAATGTTGCACAACTGAATTTATCACCAGATGCCAAAAAAGACATACAGGATGATACATACAAGGATAGCTTTGACCCGGGACTCTCTTTCCACATTACGAAATTTCAAAGTAGTGATAAACTATGTTGCCATGTATGGAAAAATGCTTCACCTGTGTATAACAAGGGTAACAACATTCTTCTTGCAGCCAAGATTTTCTTAACCTTTTGTTGTCTTCTCATAGTGGCTACTTAAAAGGGATTCTTCCTTGGTATCAATATGCATTTAAGAAATATAGCCCAGGGGATGGTAGCACCAGAGTTAGAAGTAGTTACCTTCAGTAGCATGGTGAAAAGAAATGGTGTAGCTGTTGTTTCCTTCATGACTTGCATCAAAGTATTAGAAAAAAGTTTTTGAGACTCAGGCATTATTTGATGAGGCACTTCTTCAAACTTTTCTTTCCCAAGCAAACCTTTCAAGAATAAGTAGTTTCTCCAAGTTACCTCCAGTCATTCATATACATCTTCTTTGGTTAATAGGGTTATGAAAACTTTGGTGCTTAAAGACAGGACTTTTGTATGGAGAAAAGTCTAAGTTTTAATAAGTTCTTAGCCTTTTCAATTCAAACATTCTTCTCATGAGAACAATTCATACTTTCCGTTGTATTTTTAGGACTGACAGATGTAAAGAGTTCCTTCAGATTTGTTTTGTTCTCTCTTCCTTGGAAGGGCTCCGCAGCACAAAAAGCACCGTGCCTTTCATTTCTTTTCATTTCCGGTGATGAAAGTAAAACTTAAGAATGCATGTGCTCTATGGTACTCGGTCTGTGAGATTTTCCCATTTGAACTAGGCTTCATAGAAACAAAGATAGAGGCCCATAATCATAATGTGAATGTTTATTTTCTATTCTCTTATTTATTAATATTAATTAAGCCAATATTTTGAAGTACTTACTATGTATTAAGAACTGTGCTAATCTCCAGACTACCTCTGCAGACAGACAGACATGGTCCGTGTCTCTGGTGTAGAAATAAACAGGAGTGAATAAGCCACATCATTATAGTTCCGCACATGCTGCGATATGGCCACACTTGAACTAGCCTGGCACCAGCCCAGTATTTGAGGAGCCAGGAGAAACTTCTTGGAGAAGTGACATTTAATTAGGGCAGCACACTGACATGGGCAAGAAAAGTGGGGTTGTGGAGAGGAGAGTAATTACCCATCATGCAGGCTTTGCGAGCCATGTGGTGGTGTTTGAGTTTTAACTGTAAACAATGGTAAGCTATTTAATGTTGAAAACACAGGTATCGTAAGTTGGACTTGCATTTGAAGATGTATATCATAGCAGTTCAGAGCACAGATTCTGAAGATGGAGAACCTGGATTCGAATTCCGGCTCCACCACTTATTAACTTCAGGGTTAACTAGTAGAGGAGCTGGAGTTAGGAGAAAGGAGGAGAGGAGAGGTAAGGAAACTACAGCTCTGTATCGGAGAGCTAGATTTCCTACTGTGTTCCTGGATTTCAGGCAGACTACAGCTGGTCATAAACTTCATGGAGAGGTATAGATTATTTTCTCAATTGGGAAGAAAGAGAAAATAGTTCTTGCTATCCACAGTTCTTACAGGAGAACATGAGTGATTAGATCAGTCTGAATTTCATTTGTGCTGGTGAACTGGGTCCTGTTGTTAGTTTTCTTTTAATTGTGTTTTGAGTTATCCATGAAATTTTTATTTATCCATTATCCTCTGTCAATCAAGAGTTAATTTTATGTAAGATCCTCTGCAATCTCCTAAAAATGCTCCAGGTGCTATGTTAAGACATTAGATAAGGAAATTCCAAACATTTAGCTTGCTCTGAGTCAGGTCCGTACTGTAGACTCTATTCTATCCCATGGAGACAAACCATTCAATAATTGGGCATAGGACAATAAGCTAGATATTATTACGAAATCATTTAAAACTAAGCTTCATTCTTCCTCAGTAATGTCTGCTGCATGTTTGTAATAAACTGAATAATTTCAAATACTTGTTCCTTTTTCTTAGCACTTTGATTCACTCATTGGTCTTTTGATTCTTGTGCCAATGTAGTACCATTTTGATTCTTGAGACTAATACTAGTTATCTTAATTACATAAATTGCTTACGTTTATGATCACTTAATATATACCAGAGGTTATATAAAAAGCATTATATATTTTATCTGATTCAATGTATGCAAGACACTTTTGAGGTGTTTATTATTCCTTTCATTTGAAAGATCAGGCAAGAGAAAGTGACATTAAGCAAGTTGGTCAATGATGAACTAGTTGGTGGTGGAACTTAGATTCAAATGTAGGTTAACTTCCTTTGCTGGGATATACGTATCTTCATGAAAGAATACGTCTCTCTTATTTCTCTTCCTTATAAATATGACTATTTATAGTATTTTCCCATTTTAATCCTTCATATTAGTCTTATTGTCACTTTGTCATGCCCCTTTTCCAAGAAAACTGTTCCTTCAAATCCCACTGTTTTTTTGTTAGTATTTCATTTTTGTATAAATATTCAAAAAGGGTATCATTTTGCAGGTTTGATTTTGTGCTCTCTTTGTCAGGATTTATTGTCTCAGTCATACAACCTTTGTAAAATAAATTGTGAAGTGTTTTATCTTTTTATATGCTCTGAAAGAATTTATATGCTATGAGAATTACAAATTTCTTCAAAGTTTGAAAGATCTAATACATAAGTCATTTCGCATCTGAGTCTCTTTTACAGAAAATCATTTAACGGAGAATTTTTTGGTTTGTCTCTACATTATTATTAAATTATTCAGGTTTTCTACTCCCTACTGGATCAATCACAGAAACTTATCCATTTGGACTTTTCAAGTTCATTAGCATAACATTATAAATAATATTTGATCATAATTAAAATAGAAAATTAGTTAAACTCTTATTTTCATTTGTAATTTTGTCAATTAAATTTGTTTTTTTCTTTATTAGACTGGTGTTTATTTTACTTTTCCCAAGAACTAGCTCTGATAAATCATTTCTACTCTTTTTAAAAAAATGTTTTCTAATTCACTGATTAGAATTGTATAATTTTCTTAGGCTTGTAAAACTTATTTACATTGATTTTTATCTTTCAAATAATATATGATTTTACAATAATGAATATGGCTCTGAGTACAGTTTGCCATATATCACAGTTAGTTTCTTCTAAATAGCATAAAATTGAGGTTTTGACCATATAGTTCATCCAATAATTATTTTGTGAGCTTAGAATAACAATTGGTTGTAGCTTTACTGATTGAACTTTTGTTCATTTTTATTTTCTGATTTTTATTGCAGATTCTTCATAGAAACTTTCTATTTTGGGGAGTCTAACAAAGTTATTTTTAGAGAGTGCATGATCAAAATTTTAAACCATTCCATGGACTTTTGAATAAAATGTATTTTCCCTACTTCTATATAGATAGTTTTTTGTAATTGTCAGCTTGATTATGTAATTGTAACATAATATTATGAAATAACATATATTATAATTTAGTATACTATCAATGTTATTCTATATATTATATTCACACATTTGAGTGCATAATATTCAACTATATATAATATATTATATTATTCAAATCCACACTATGAGTATATTTTCCCTAATAGACGAGTAGGAGTAAATAGATCATTTAAATTTTTTCTTTCTTGAGTCCAGCTATTCCCCTCAAAGTTGCTCTGCTCTTCACATAATGAAAATTCCTCCTGGCATCAGGCAGATCGTTCATTACTGTTTTTTCTCCCACTACTATTGGAGTTTTACATCGCAATGCTGTTTCTTAGATATTTCATTGAGCATGTGTCAAAGATCTAATCAAGTACCGTGAGCCACTTTTCTTTGGCTGGTTGTTTTTCTTACACTGTCCTCAATGTCAAGCACACTAAGCCACTTCCCCAAAACATTTGCAGAATGAATTACTGAGGGATCCTCCAAGTTTCTCTTCTAATTTTAATGTAATATCAATATTTAGTGCCTTCCGTTTCTGCCAGTTTCTCTCTTTCTTCTACCTATGGATTAACTAAAAATACGAAATTAATTTGTGGTAATCATTTCCTAGTTTGACCTAATAGCTTTAACTACACATATGAGTTGTTATAACTACAACATGGTGTTTAGGTTTACCTGTTTTTTGAAGTTTATGTAACAGAAGTATAATACACAATATTCAGATGCTTATTTCTTTCATTCAACATTATTTTTGAAATTCATCCCTATTCGTACTTTTACCTGTAATTCATTATTTTTTATTGTTGCCTTGTGCCTCGTTTTATATTAAAATTTGTTTGTTCTGGGGCTGGCCCCGTGGCCGAGTGGTTGAGTTCGCGCACTCCACTGCAGGCGGCCCAGTGTTTCGTTGGTTCGAATCCTGGGCGCGGACATGGCACTGCTCATCAAACCACGCTGAGGCAGCGTCCCACATGCCACAACTAGAAGGACCCACAACAAAGAATATACAACTATGTACCAGGGGGCTTTGGGGAGAAAAAGGAAAAAAATAAAATCTTAAAAAAAAAAAAATTTGTTTGTTCTATTGCTAATGGACATTTTGGTTATTTGCATTTTTAAGCATTTTGGAAAAGGTTGCTATGAACATTTTCATTACGTCTTCTGGTTGTATATATGCAAAATGGTTTTTCTAGAGCATCTAGGTAGGAGTAGAATTTAGTGTTATATAGTTATATATATATAACTATATATACTATATATATATAACTATATATACTTATATATAACTATGTGATTATATAGTTATATTATGTATTGTAAACTGTTTCCCAAAATATTATCTGTAGCAATTTATAATTTATATCCTCATCAGCAGTGTAATCTTGTTCACATTGCTTCACATTCTTACCAACATTTGCTGTTTTTAGATTTTAAATATTCACTAATCTGATGGATGTGAATTAATAACAGCTTTCCAAATATTTAAGGGACATTCATGTTTCCATTATTTTGAAATGCTCATTCATGCCCTTTGCCCATTTTTTTTTCTTTACTCCTGAGGAAGATTTGTCCTGAGCTAATATCCATCACAAATCTTCCGCTTTTTCTCCTTGAGGAAGATTAGCCCTGAGCTAACATCTGTATCAATCTTCCTCTACGTTTTTGGATGTGGGACACCACCATGGAGTGGCTGGTGAGTGGTGTAGGTCTGTGCCCAGCATCCAAACTTGGGAGCCCAGGCTTCTGAAGTGGAGTGTGCAGAACTTTAACCACTCAGCCACGGAGCTAGGTCCTGCCTATCTTTTTTATTGTGTCATTAGCATTTGCCTTATTGGTTCATAGGAGGTCTTTATATATTCTGGGTACTTTTTTATGTTATGTGTCCTGGGATCTGATTCTCATGTTTATGATTCCAACTGCGATTTTGATTAGAACTATATTAAATAAGCAGAAAATTTTGAAAGTGATTGATATCTATATGACTTTGAATCTTTCTGTCCATAGGCATAATGTGTCTCTGTATTCCTTAAGTATCCTTTAATGATTTTCAATCAAGCTTTGTCTTTACTTCCAAAAAGTCTTGTGCACAATTTGAAGATTATTCTTCTAGGTGACACAGTTTTTTGCTTATTGTAAATGGTGTCTTTTAACAAAATAAATATTTCTCTTCCTGCTATGTAGAAATGTGATTAATTTTGGATATAGATTTTGTATCAAACAAAAATACTAAACTCTCTTTAAATCTATCAATATATCTGAAGGTTATTTTGGGATCTCTACATAGACAATGATACCATTTATTTAAAAAAATGGAGTTTTGTTTCTTCCTTTCTAATCCTTATACTTTTTATTCCCTTTTCTTCTCTTATTACTGTGATCAGCACTTCCAGAAGAATATTAAATAGGAATGTTGGTATCCTTGACTTGTTAGAGATTTTAAAGGAACTTTAAAAAATATCTTCCATTTTATAGATGAGAAAGCCACTTTATAGATATCGCATATTCTGTTTACTCTTCACTTAATGTCAGTGGAGCTATGGCTTGTTTCTAGTATTTAACTTTTACAAATAAGGCTGCTATTAAAATTCATGTGCAGATCTTTGTGTGGACATTGTTTTCAGTTCCCTTGGATAAATACCTAGGAATGGAAGGTCTTAATTGTACAATTTTACATTCCCACCAGCAGCATGGGAGTGTTCCAATTGCTCCACAACACTTGATGTTCTCAGTTATTTTAGTTTTAGCCATTATAGTGATTATATAGTGGTATCTTATTGAGGTATTAAGTGGTGTTTCCCTGATATCTAATGGTGTTGAGCCCTCCACTTCAGTAATTTTCTCTTCGTCTGTGTTTAATCTATTAAGGTGACCTTTTTTTTTTTATTGAGTTATTGATAGGTTACAATCTTGTGAAATTTCAGTTGTACATTAATGTTTGTCATTCGTGTTGTAGGTGCACCACTTCACCCTTTGTGCCCACCCTCCACCCCACCTTTCCCCTGGTATCCACTAAACTGTTCTTAGTCCATAATTTTAAATTCCTCATATGAGTGGAGTCATACACAGATTATCCTTCTCTAGAAGGCTTATTTCACTTAACATAATTCTCTCAAGGTCCATCCATGTTATTGCAAATGGAATGATTTTGTTCTGTTTTGCAGCTGAGTAGTATTCCATTGTATATATGTGCCACATCTTCTTTATCTATTCGTCTGTTGCTGGACACTTAGGTTGCTTCAACGTCTTGGCTATTGTAAACAGTGCTGCAATAAACATTGGGGTGCATAGGACTTTTGGGATTGCTGACTTCAAGCTCTTTGGTTAAATACCCAGTAGTGGGATGGCTGGATCGTATGGTAGTTCTATTTTTAATTTTTTGAGGAATCTCCATACTGTTTTCCATAGTGGCTGCACTAGTTTGCATTCCCACCAGCAGTGTATGAGGGTTCCTTTTTCTCCACAACCTCTCCAACATTTGTTGCTATTGGTTTTAGATATTTTTGTCATTCTAACAGGTGTAACGTGATATCTTAGTGTAGTTTTGATTTGCATTTCCCTGATGATCAGCGATGATGAGCATCTTTTCATGTGCCTATTGGCCATCAGTATATCTTCTTTGGAGAAATGTCTGTTCATGTCTCCAGCCCATTTTTTGATTGGGTTGTTTGATGTTTTGTTGTTGAGTTGTGAGAGTTCTTTATATATTATGGATATTAAGCCTTTGTCAGATATATGACTTGCAAATATTTTTTCCCAGTTAGTGGGTTGTTTTTTTGTTTCAATCCTGTTTTCATTTGCCTTGAAGAAGCTCTTTAATCTGATGAAGTCCCATTTGTTTATTCTTTCTACTGTTTCCCTTCTCTGAGAAGGCATGGTGTCCGAAAAGATCCTTTTAATACTGATGTCAAAGAGTGTACTGCCTACGTTTTCTTCCAGAAGCCTTATGGTTTCAGGTCTCACCTTTAGGTCTTTAATCCATTTTGAGTTTATTTTGGTGAATGGTGAAAAAGAATGGTCAATTTTCATTCTTTTACATGTGGCTTTCCAGTTTTCCCAGCACCATTTGTTGAAAAGACTTTCTTTTCTCCATTGTATGCCCTCACCTCCTTTGTCAAAGATAAGCTGTCCATAGATGTGTGGTTTTATTTCTGGGCTTTCAATTCGGTTCCATTGATCTGTGCACCTGTTTTTGTACCAGTACCATGCTGTTTTGATTACTGTAGCTTTGTAGTATGTTTTGAAGTCAGAGATTGTGATGCCTCCCGTTTTGTTCTTTTTTCTCAGGATTGCTTTAGAAATTCGGGGTCTTTTCTTGCCCCATATGAATTTTAGGATTCTTTGTTCTAATTCTGTAAAGAATGTCATTGGGATTCTGATTGGGATGGCGTTGAATCTGTAGATTGCTTTAGGTAGAACGGACATTTTAACTATGTTTATTCTTCTAATCCATGTACATGGAATGTCTTTCCATCTCCTTATGTCGTCATCCAATTCTCTCAGAAAGGCCTTGTAATTTTCATTATATAGGTCCTTCACCTCCTTAGTTAAATTTACCCCAAGGTATTTTATTCTTTTTGTTGCAATTGTGAATGGTATTGTATTCTTGAGTTCTTTTTCTGTTGGTTCATTACTGGAGTATAGAAATGCTACCGATTTCTGCAAATTGATTTTATACCCTGCAACTTTGCTGTAGTTGTTGATTACTTCTAACAGTTTTCCAATGGATTCTTTGGGGTTTTCTATATATAAGATCATGTTGTCTGCAAACAGCGAGAGTTTCACTTCTTCCCTCCCTATTTGGATTCCTTTTATTCCTTTTTCTTGCCTGATTGCTCTGGCCAGGACCTCCAGTACTATGTTAAATAAGAGTGGTGATAGAGGGCATCCTTGTCTCGTTCCTGTTTTCAGGGGGATGGGGTTCAGTTTTTGCCCATCGAGTATGATGTTGGCTATGGGTTTGTCGTATATGGCCTTTATTATGTTGAGGTAGTTTCCTTCTATGCCCATTTTGTTCAGAGTTTTTATCATAAATGGCTGTTGGATCTTGTCAAATGCCTTCTCTGCATCTATTGAGATGATCATGTGGTTTTTATTCCTCAGTTTGTTGATGTGGTGTATCACGTTGATTGATTTGCAGATGTTGAACCATCCCTGTGTCCCTGGTATGAATCCCACCTGATCCTGATGTATGATTCTTTTGATGAATTGCTGAATTCTGGTTGCCAAAATTTTGTTTAGAATTTTTGCATCTATGTTCATCAGTGATATTGGCCTGTAGTTCTCTTTTTTTCGTGGTGTCCTTGTCAGGTTTTGGTATCAGCGTGATGTTGGCCTCATAGAATGTGTTAGGAAGTGTTTCATCTTCCCTAATTTTTTGGAATAGCTTGAAAAGGATAGATATTAAATCCTCTCTGAAAGTTTGGTAGAATTGCCCAGGAAAGCCATCTGGTCCTGGGGTTTTATTCTTTGGGATGTTTTTGATTGCTGTTTCAATCTCTTTCCTTGTGATTGGTCTGTTCAAATTGTCTGCCTCTTCTTGAGTGAGCTTTGGGAGATTGTAGGAGTCCAAGAATTTATCCATTTCCTCTAGGTTATCTATTCTGTTGGCATATAGTTTTTTGTAGTATTCTCTTATAATCTGTTGTATTTCTGCAGAGTCTGTTGTTATTTCTCCTCGCTCATTTCTGATTTTGTTTATTTGAGCTTTCTCCTTTTTTTTCTTTGTAAGTCTGGCTAGTGGTTTGTCAATTTTATTTATCTTCTCAAAAAACCAGCTCTTTGTCTCATTGATCCTTTCTACTGCCTTTTTCGTTTCAATAGTATTTATTTCTGCTCTGATTTTTATTATTTCTCTCCTTCTGCTGACTTTGGGCTTCATTTGTTCTTTTTTCTCTAGTTCAGTTAGGTGTGCTTTAAGGTTGCTTATTTGGGATTTTTCTTGTTTGTTAAGATGTGCCTGTATTGCGATGAATTTTCCTCTTAATACAGCTTTTGCTGTATCCCACATGAGTTGGTATGGCATGCTATCATTTTCATTTGTTTCCAGGTATTTTTTTATTTCTTCTTTAATTTCTTCAATGATCCATTGCTTGCTCAGTAGTGTGTTGCTTTGTCTCCACATCTTTGTGCCTTTCTCAGCTTTTTTCTTGTAATTAATTTCTAGCCTTATAGCACTATGATCTGAGAAGATGCTTGTTATTATTTCAATTTTTTTAAATTTGTAGAGGCTTGCCTTGTTTCCCAACATATGGTCTATCCTAGAGAATGTTCCATGTGCACTTGAGAAGAATGTGTATTCAGCTCTTTCAGGGTGAAGTGATCTATATATGTCTATTAAGTCCAATTGTTTTAGTTTTTCATTTAGCTCCACTATTTCCTTGTTGATTTTCTGTCTGGATGATCTGTCCATTGATGTGAGTGGGGTGTTGAGGTCCCCTACTATTATTGTGTTGTTTTTAACATCTTCCTTTAGGTCCGTTAATAGTTGCTTTATGAATCTTGGTGCTCCTGTGTTGGGTGCATAGATATTTATAAGCGTTATTTCTTCTTGATGAAGTGTCCCTTTGATCATTATATATTGTCCCTCTGTGTCTCTCTTTACCTGTCTTATTTTGAAATCCACTTGGTCTGATATGAGAATTGCAACACCTGCCTTCTTTTCCTTGCTATTTGCTTGAAGTATTGTCCTCCGCCCCTTCACCCTGAGTCTGTGTTTGTCCTTGGGGCTGAGGTGTGTTTCCTGGAGGCAACAAATTGATGGATCGTGTTGTTTAATCCATTTTGGTTTTGCCACTCTGTGTCTTTTTACTGGAGAGTTCAATCCGTTCCCATTGAGAGTGATTATTGATGCCTGTGGACTTAATGCTGTTAATCTGTTGCTCATTATCTTGTTTTCCTGCGTTTCTTTTCCTGTGTGCTTTAGACTACCCATTTAATACTGCAATTTCTTATGCTGGGTTTCTTAGATTTTTCCTTATTTATGATTTGTGACTCTGTTCTGTACTTTATTTTAGTGTCTACCTATAAAGGTGACCTTTTGAGTCAATTCAATTATATTATGATTTTCTTCTTTCTAACAGATCCATTGAGCTATTTTTCAAATGTAACTTGTGAAATTTTATAGTTTTTTGTTCTTTCAATCAGATTAATTCTCTGCTTCTATGCCTTTTAATATAGTGAATATTAAACCTTTTAAATATATTTAAAAAGTTATTTTATTATGTGTTTCTATTAACTTCAAGGTCTACAGGTGTTATGAGTCTCATTTATCCACTTGCTCTTCATACTTATACTTGCTCATGTTGGCTGTTTCCTCATGTATTTAGCAATTTTGTCCCAAAGTTTGAACTCCTATGTCTTGGAACTTTTTCTCTTGGAGTTCTAGACATTGCACTTGCTTTTGTTAGGCTCCTAGAAATACGACAACCTGGAGAAACTTTAAGAAAATTATTTGCTATAGGTGGAAATGGTTTGGGATACACAAAGTTTTAGGGTTACGTGAATGAGGGCTTGTGGTTGGGAAATCCGAGTAGATTTTTTTCTAATTAATTCTGTGCAAAGCAAAGCCAATCACACCCTTTCTCAGCAGCGTGTGATTTTTCTAATTCACTTCCCAAGGTTTTCCTGACTTCTTTATGTGGATATTTCCCATCTGTATCAGTCAGGGTTCTCCAGAGAAAGAACCAATAGGAGATGTATAGATGTATAAATAGATATATATACACTCTAGGAATTGGCTTACACAGCTATGGAGGCCAAGAAGTACCATGATCTGCCACCTGCAAGATGGAGAACCAGGAAAGCCAATGGTGTAATTCAGTCTCAATCTAAACACCTGAGATCTGGGGGCTGGTGGTGTAAGTTCTGATGTGAATCTGAAAACCCAAGAACTGAGAGTTTGGATGTCTGGGGGTAAGAGAAATTTGCTGTCTCAGCTCAAGTAGAAAGAGAGAATTCACCTTCTTCTACTTTTTGTTCTATTTGGGCCTTCAACAGACTGGATGATGCCCATCCACATTGGGGAGGGCCATCTGCTTTATAATCATGTGCTGCATAACATTTTGGTCAATGATGGACCACATATAGGATGGTGATCTATACGATTAGTACTATATAGACTAGGTATGTAGTAAGCTACACCATCTACGTTTGTGTAAGTACACTTTATGATGTTTGCACAATGATGAAATCATCCAACACATTTCTCAGAACAGTATCCCCCGCCTTTAGCAACATATGACTCTATTCAGTTCACCAATTCAAATGTTAATCTTTTCCAGCAACACCCTCATAGACACACCCAGAAATAATTTTTCTGGCTAACTGTGCATCCTTTAGCCCAGTCAAGTTAACCATCACACCATCTGACCTATCCGCCTAATCTGCTTGACCCCAGCCTTGTTATTTTGCAAAAATCCAAAGCTCCACATCAACAGGGATTGGCAGATGTCTTCACGGAAAATGATATAATTTACTCTGGAGCTCAGTTATCCCCTTTGAAAGTTCTTTCATTTTGATTGCAGCCTTTTATAGTTTTCCTAAACAGCCAGATAGGTTTTAAAATAATATTTTAAATGTTTTTTCCCTGTATATTCTCTATCAACAGGTGGTTCTCCGGCCTTTTATTCCCCACCATATTGCTGGAAAATGAAATTCCTAATAATTTCTTTAGCGATTTATTATTTGTGAAGATGAAAATGTGCACATATGAGGAAGACTTTATACATATTAAAATGTTATGAAAATATTTAGTATCATTATTTTATGTCTTTGCAGAGCTTGATAGAAGAGATTGGCATGGTAGACACATAATATGTGGTTACTGAGTCAGTGGAGATCTGTTTTTTGGCTATAGCTACACATTCCTCCATTCAATTAACATACATTTATTTTATCTCTGCTATATGTCATATACAGTAGGATTTTGAGTTGTACCTTTATTACGACATATTGAGTATACATCCATTTTTGGAAGACCTGAAGGACAGATTTATATTGAGTTAGTTGTTTCTGGTTACTTCTCAGACCATCTAACTGATTTTTCAGTGACCAAAGAAATCACTTTTTAAATATTGCATATCCTCACCTTTAGTTTATAATTCTTTAATATTAAAACCCCATGTCTTTTTTCTATTCCTATTTATCAGAAGTTATTTTAAAGAGAGTCTAATTGAAGCCTAAACATGATCAGAAGTTGGCTATCTATACCTAAGTTGTAGCACAATAATTCTCTAAAGCAAACATTAATGACCTAGTTTTCTATAGAGTTTGTCGCTACTTTGTTATCCTCAATTTGTTTCATTTTTTTACATATTTTACAAAGGCAGTATAAATAAGTTTTGTCAAACAAATTGTGGCTCTATTTTTCCTTATATAGTATTTACCAAATTTTATGTAAATTTGAAACTTGAACCATAGTGGGTCTTTTTTGTGACGAAAAAGCTGACAAATAAGTCATATTGTGGTATTAAACTATATTAAGCTATCTTTGGTAATGTAGTTATTGTGACAAAAAGACTTACAGAATCTGAATTAGTGAGTCCAATTAGTTCTTTCTTGAATGATTGTTAGAATGGTAGGAATTTACTACTGACCTCCACATTCAAGTCATTCAACCACCAGCAATAACTTTATCTAAGTGCATTAAAAGTGAATAAAAGCTACATCACAAAGGATAATTCTTTGAATTAAAAATAGATGTGACAGCTACTATACTACAAATAACAAGTAAATGTTTCTTTGACAAGATAGGAGTCTGTGGAGCCTAAGAGATGGAGGATATCAGACTTCAGGTCACACTGATGCACACAGCTCTGGGAGGAGGGAATAAGCTAACTTCACAACTCCACTTAATGTAACAATCGGACTGCAAAGACCACCGTAAGTGGACTACAAGACTGTCTTCTCTCCACTTTTCCTGGGCTTTAGGCCTGGTTGTTATTTGCCCTGTCCATATTTCTATTAAGCTACTCTGCAAAAATTGCTGTCAACAATAATCTGTACCATTGTATTTCAACATCCTTCTATTGTATTTCAATATCCTTCTAATTTGGGGTTTTTCTGCCACCAGTTCCACCCACTTCAAGGAATTCTTCCCCATATCCAAGACATGATAATCTGACACTCTAATCACATCATTCAAAAGCCCTTGCTGGTTCCTAGATGATATATTCCAGGCTTCTCAGCTGGATATTCAAGGTCTTCCATTGTCTTGTTCCTCCAGACTCTTCTTACCTCCAACACACCTCTCCAGGTACTCAGCGTTCCAGCTGAATACATTGCATTGTTCACTCGCCCTGGCATATGCTTTGCACACTTCTGAGAAAGAAGGCTGTTATCTGCAGTGTAAGGAACTCCTATTCACTTAAAAATATCTGCCTGTATCAAACTATTTAATAAAAACCAAACTCTTTTAAATGATAACACAATGTAGAGAAATTATCCTTCTTTGTCTGTACAACTAGCCATGGAGGTTGCTTTCTTTGCTTTATGATAATATGTTCTTATTTTTTGAATGATAAAGACTTTGAATAAGTTCACCATCATGTATTGTTGTGAGTCATGTTAATACAAGTGTCAGGCTAAAGAAAATGGACTCAATAAATAAATGAATGGAAATAAAGAAATACAAATTCTGCATATTCTTGATAATTTTACCTACATATGCTTTTATTGGTCTTTATGAAGGAGAAGGAAATAAAGGCTTTTCTGGAGGAGAATTGGTTTCTAAAGGCACAGTGGTGCTCTTCACAATATTTTATAATCTTTGATCTCTACTTTATTCCTGACCATATTTCTAGAACCAACTAAAATTAAAACATTTCAATCAAAAGAATAAAAGGACAGGCAAAGGAGAACCTTGGATAGTTTGAAAAGATTTGAGATTTTATTGTATAGTCTGTGGGGGCTATTAATTGTTTAAAGCAGGACTTAAAATAGTTGTTTCTGTAATTTAGATGAAGAACTGATTCCATGGTGAAGGGGGTGGATTGGAGATAAGCAAGACTTGAAGTGCAGATGCTAGTTAGTCCATAAGTAAATGATTTGATGTGAACAAAGGAAGCGGCAGAGCAAACATAGAATGGGGCAGATGCTTTAGTGCTAATTAGGAAGTAAAACTGATGGGATGGGTTTGTTAATTAAATGTGAAGGGATATGGGAAATTCAGTTAACTGAAGTTTCTAGGTTAGGTGACTGGGTGGTTGGAGATGCTACCAAACTAAACAGACGTGTTGATCACATACTGTGTGTGGGATACTACATAACACAGGAGGGGTGGTTAAAATAAACAAGGCATGCTTTTTGTCCTGAAGTAGCTTACAGTCTAGTAGGAGGGATGCCCTGTTGTAGCATAAGACAGCATGTGAGAAGCCTGAGGCCAGGGTCTGAGTCTCGTTCACTGTTATGATTTGACATGTAATAGGTGCTCAATAAATATTGTTGGCTGAGCTAAGTCTGGGAGGGAGAAAGGAAGGGGTGAAAGATCAAGCCCTCTGCATTTGTCATGCCCAATAACTGGTTTTCTCTGTTAGTCTTCTTGACATGAGACACACTTTTGAGGCAACGCCTCACTTTTCACAGAGAACTTGTCAGATGGTGGGCTGTATATATAATTTCTAGCAGTTCTTTTCAGTTGCTTTATTGCCTGTTTCTTGATTGACTAAAGGCTTCTTTACACTTTTTTTCTTTAGACAAGTGAGCTCTGTAACACAAAAGTTGCCCTCAAGCCTAAAGCAAACTCTTGATTTAACAATAAACCTTGAATTACCACAGTTTTTCCAGCCACTGAATGCCAGTGTATCTTTTGAAGTTTCTTGCCCCTATTCTTGTAAGAATCACAAAAAGATCAAAGCTGCTTCTACTGATGTATGCACACATACACACATATATGCACATGCACCTGTGAGGGATAAGAAAATGATGCTCAACTGATGATGTCAAAATATTTTTAAAAAAGACCTATGTTATTTATTTCTTTGAATAAACTTCCAGTTAAAGAAAATAAAACCCACAGGATATAAGAATTAGGAAATGTGTCTAAAAGTTGTAAAATTTACTCCTGTAAAATATCCTTTTAAAAATAAGTTTTAGGGTCCAGCCCAGTGGCATAGTAGTTAAGTCTGTGCTCTGCTACAGTGGCCCAGATTTGCGGGTTTGGATCCTAGGCACGGACCTACACACTGCTCATCAGCCATGCTGTGGTGGCATCCTACATACAAAATAGAAAAAGATTGGCACAGATGTTAGCTCAGGGACAATCTTCATCACCAAAAAAAATAAATGTTTTATAAAGGCTGAATTTAATGGAGCACATTAGCTTTCTTCTATAAATTCATTTACCACATTTTTCTTATGCTTTAATGCATATGTTTAATTATGTTTTAATGCATATATAATGCATAAATATATAAAGTCACATATATTTATATATAGAAATATATATATATAAAGTAATATATATTTATATATATATATATATAGTGTTTACAAGAGCAAAGTCATTGTTATAACGTCCCAGAATGGGAGTGACTTCATAAAAAGCTGGACAATCATTAATACATATTGCCTGAATTTCTTCTGCAAAAAGCACTTACAGAGGTCACATATAGGTAGCTGTTTCCCTCAAAGGATTTGAATTTATGCTCTAAAAGATGTTGTAGCTTACAAAGCACAAAAGAAACTTGATATCCCAGCTTACTCTAATATGCACACTGATATTAGGGGAAATTGAAGATAGGACTCAAGGGTGGGAATGAGGAGGGACCATGTCTGTTACTCCCATAAGTCACAGAGTTGCCTCTGTGCCCTTTGTCTCAGGCTCCATAAAGCCCCAGGTAACAAGTAACTGCCACTGGGATTTAGGCTTAAGGAACCCAATTGCAGGAACATATCAGTTCACCGTAACACAGAAAAACTCAGGTGCAAAGGGTTGTATTTGTAAATTCTTTCAGTAGGCATTTTATAAACGTTTGAACTGAGTTATGCAATGAACACATGTTTAACGTAGAGTGTTAATTCACTGTTTCATCCAGCACAGTTTGAAAATTATGGGTGTTCTGTTTCCAAGGCTGGGTCTAGTCTATGGGGGAAAAAAGGCTGGGTTAAGATTTTCTTGGTTACTTCAAAAAGTCACTGCTGAATTCATTATACATTTAGCACCCTTTGAATTTTTGATTTAGAACAGTTTCAACATGATTTATTAAATTTTTTTCTATATTGGATTGTAAATCAGGAACAAAACCTTCAAATGAAAACCTCCTTCATTTATTTCATTCATGTTAAATAATTACTTTAGCTTCAGGCTTAACATAAAAATGAAGAGGAGCAAAGGTATATGCATGAGTCAGTGTTCTCCAGAGAAACAGAACCAATAGTATAAATGGGATATTTATTCTACAACAGAAAATTATATATGATATATGTAAAAAAAATATATGATTAAATCTATAACCCTCTCTGTCTCTCTCTTCAGATATGAAAAGATATATAAAGAGAGTTATATAGATAGATGTATCTTAGATAAATAGAGAAAGAGAGGGATATTGACTGATGGACTTGGCTCACATGAGGATTGTGGGGGCTGGTACGTCCAAAATCTGTATGGTAGGCTGACAGGCTGGAAATTCAGGTAAAAACTGATGTTGCAACCTTGAGCTGATATTTGCAAGGCGGGACAGTAGGCTGCAAACTTAGGCAGAATTTCTATGTTAAAGTATTGAGGCAGAATTCCTTTTCCTTGAGGCATCTCAGTCTTTTCTCTTAAGGCTTTCAACTGATTTGATAAGGTTTACCCATATTATGGAGAGTAATATGTTCTACTTAAAGTCAACTGATTACAAATTTTAATCACATCTAAAAAATATCTTCACAGCAATATCTAGGCTAGAGTTTGACCAAACAACTGGGCATTATAGCCTAGCCCAGTTAGTATATAAAAATCAGTCACCACAGGTGACTGGTTGTCAACTTAGCATCTATACACATCTCCACAAACCATACTTAATCTCCAAAAAAAGACAATAACAAAGTAATGCTTCTGCTAAACATGATACAACTCTTGCATACAACTGAAATTGCACTTACTCTTTTCCCAAAAGAGGATGCAAAGTCCCTGAGTGCTGTTTACTTTTCTCCTTGGTGTTCTGTAACTTAATTACAATGGCATAAAGTTAACAACACTTAAATACTGTGATGTAGAGTCAATACATAGAGTCAATATGATAAAGGAATGGGACAGAAGAAAACAAATATATTTGCCCTATGTGTGTGTATGTTTGTGGGTTGTGTGAATATATACAAACATATTAATAACAAAATAAGGAAAAAATACTCATAATAATTATAGTCTTTATTTCTGCAAATGGTCATGTGGTTATAGCTGGTATTTACAACTATCTTCTTCTACTATTCATTCCACAGTCCCTTTGCTCTCAGTAAGCACCTCTGCTGATCATGGTTCTTTTCCTGGTGGAGTGACCCCCGCTTCATTCCTGAAGGATATGAGCCATTAGTAGCCCTGCTGGAACTGGTTTATTGTAGTTTGCCCTTGACTTTCACCACAGGGCATACCAGTTGTCTTAGTCCATTTGGGCTGCTATAACAAAATATCATTGCCTGGGTGGCTTATAAACAACAAATATTTATTTCTTATGGTTATGGAGGCTGGGAAATCCAAGATTTTTGTGTAGATTCAGTGTATGATAAAAACCCACTTCCTCATCGCTGGCACCTTCTATCTGTAACCTCTCATGGGGGAAGGGCGGGCTAAGGAGCTCTTCAAGGTCTCCTTTATAAGGGCATGAATCCCATACATGAGGGCTTCACTTTCATGACCCAATCACCTCGCGAAGCCCTCATCTCCTAATCCCATCATATTGGGCATTAGGTTTCAGCATATGAATTTGGGGGGGCACACACTCAGACGATAGCACCCCTACTAGGAGATTGTGTGGCTGTCATGCCTGTGAACCTCCTTAAAGATGTGGCAGCTGCAATAAGTGCTCAGGCAGTGGCAGTGAAGATAGGAGCTGGCTCTCAAACTTCAAAACATTGTAGGAAACTTTTGATTTCAATAATAACTAGATGACACCTAGAGGGCAAATCATATTTGTTCCCTAATTTATGTTTTAATTGTGATAGAGTAAAACAATTCAGACATATTATAAACAATATATGTTACTTCTTTTCAAAATGTATTTATGATCAAGATGCAAAAATACAAAAGGATATATTGCATTTTCTGGTTAAAACATTTAATTGTTACACAAATTCAAAATGAGGATTGAAACTCTGTTATAGAATACCATGAACTATAACGCTACTGTTGCTGAGGTGGTGTTTTGCACATAGTAGAACCTACTCTAACAATAATCCAGAGAATTTTTAAGCAAGCTCTAGTTTATTTTAATATGTCCTTGTAAGGAAATGACATTCTGATGAAGGGCAGAATTTGGGGGACTTGGGTTTCCTAAATCCAGATTACCTTAGGGATGTAAATTATTTCCTTGAAACACAGAAGAAATCCGTGTCTTGTTTTGACTCCGGATTTTGGGATGAAGAATGCTCGTAGAAGCACAGCCCTCTCCTTGAGGTAGATCAGAAAGTGCACTGAGAGTTACTAAGTGCTATGCTCAGGAACAAAAGTGAAGGGATGAAATCCGTCAGAATGCCCATCGATAAGCCCACAAGAAAATGAAGACTATAGACAGTTTTTAAGATTAGGAATTACTGTTAAAAATATGTAAGACTTGGCAATCTATTTAGTGTTCCTGTATGTATTATTTTTGTATGCCAGATCTTTTATTTTCTAAGAGTTAGCACCAAAATCCTTAAAGTCAGTAGGTCTATATATTTTATATAGTTTTATTTTTTAATTTAATTTAGTTTTTTGAAAGAGCAAGAGATAGGTAAACTGAAAAATCTCTATCTCTGTAACTAGGCTTGTGAAGAACATAGAATCTTAAAGAAGAGTGTTGGTAGTAACAGCTTTCAAGAAGATAAACAGTCTGCCCCTTAACACTTTTCACCCACCCCCCAACCCCTACCCCTCTGGTAAACACTAATCTGTTCTCTTCCATGTGTTTATCTTCCACATATGAGTGAAATCATATGGTGTTTGTCTTTCTCTGTCTGGGTTGTTTTGCTTAACATCATACCCTCAGGGTCCATCTATGTTGCCACAAATGTAACAATTTTGTCTTTTTAACGGCTGAATAGTATTCCCTTGTATATATACCATATATTCTTTCTCTATTCATCCATTGATGGGCACTTGGTTTGCTTCCACATCTTGGCTATTGTGAATAATGCTGTAATGAACATAAAGGTGCATAAGTGTCTTTGAATTGTTGATTTCATGATCTTTGGATAAATATCCAGTAGTGGGATCCTGAATCATATGGTATTTCTAGTTTTAATTTTTTGAGACATCTCCATACTGTTTTCCATAGTGGCTGCACCAGTTTGCATTCCCTGCAGCAGTGTATGAGGATTCTCTTTTCTCTACATCCTCTCCAACATTTGTTATTTTTTTGTCTTGTTAATTTTAGCAATGTACACCTGAAATCTACACAATGTTATAAGCCAATATGACCTCAATAAAAAAATTTAAGAAAAAAAAGAAACAGTCTGTATGTCATGGGGACTGCTGTAAAGGATAAAATGAGTCTGGGTAACAGGAACCAAGGTCTCTAAGTTATTTTCAAAGTACAGAGATAACACAGCTGAACCATTTTCTAAGATCCAGAGTGGATATTTTTGTCAACTAAATACATACACTAACTCCATTAGCAATTTGGGGTCTTATAGTACTGATATTCCAACCACAAATCAATGTCATTAGCTCATCTGTGGTTAGCAACTGAAAAGAAAATTCCGCACAGTTTATTAGCGAGACCTTTGAATTAGACAACAAGGCTTCAGACTACAGCTTTCCTTATGCATGCAGTATGCTTACATTTATGCCAAGTGTAACTACATGGTTACAAGTCGTTTATTGCTGAATATTTTCAATTTTATCTTTGTTGGTCATGCTATGTATGTGTGAGTGACCATCTCACATACACATGATGAAAAATACCTAAAATATATTCAAAGTACTTAACGTACCATTAAGGATTAATTGGATTGTGACCATTACCTGGTTGAAACATTATAGCAAAATCTAAATCGATTTCTGACAGTTAATGGGGTATTTAAAATAATTGTCTACAGCAAAAAGTATATAAATTAGTTAATAAAAGTAGCATTATCTCTTTAAGGGACATCAAATGTCCAATATCAATGCAAAATTAAATTTAAATTTAATCTGGACCGTGGGAAACCTACAAATGACCCTGTTAATTATCAAGTAAGCCTAACCTAATTCGTACCTAATCAATAAAGGACTCTCTAAGGGAAGCCTTAGTAAATGTGAGTGGAGACAGCCAATTTTATACAGCAAATGTTATTTTTGAAAATGTTTTCAGGAGCCATAAAAAATGCCCAATAACCATTTTATTTGTAGTGCAGCTGTCTTGCCCACTAGGCAACTACGTTTGTTTGGGGTCAAAGTCACATATTCATAAAGATGAAAAGAAAGTGCTGCCTGTCTAGTTTTCAGCACATATATTTGAAGAGGGACAGAACAGGGGATTTTAAATTCTAGATTCACTCTGCATTCATTCACCTACTCATTAATTCTCTTGTACCTTATGTCTCTTTATCTGCCCCTTTTAACACTGCTTACCCTGTGCTTGACAGGTCAAGAGATTCCTGCAAAATATTATCTGTGAACTGTCATTGTCAATTGGCACGGAAATGAACAAATGGTCTTAACATGTTACAATGTTAAAAACAAATGAAAACTCACAGGCTATACCGTGAAAACGAAATGCATTGTTGCTTCTGAGTTCTTTTAAAACGTTTCTTCTGATTTCACTTCTTTTGCATTTTCTGGTTCTTCCGTCAGATTATGCTATGTAGCTACTTCCATGGCCAATTTTAACACAGCACACCTAATTACATACTAGTTATTATGACTTTTGAAGAACACAGAAAAATAAATGGAAATGTTTGTGTTGTATATTGGAGTATATACTAGCCATTTATGCTAAATTAGATATTACCCCTTTTATTTTTTTCTGGATACTTTTAATATACACTATTCTTAAAAATGAAGAACTGAGCCAATCTTCTGGAATCCTTAAAAATCTTGGCTTTACCTCTCACCCTGTTTAAACTTCTTGTATCTTCAAGCAAAGATTGTAGTCCAACTAGGCTCTTTTTATTCTTCAATATTTCCCACCAGTACTCTTACTCTTTCCTGATTAACATGACATCATCACAACTAAATACACACAAAGCTTTCTTACATTCTCTGAATTTCTATATATGTTTGTCTCTGTTTAGAAAACTTGTTATTAAAAACTGCCTAGTAGGAAGGGAGAAGTTCTCGCAGACAGCACTATGGGGAAGAGCTCAGATGTGGGAATCAAGCAGCCTGGGTTTAACCACGTTGCTTCTTAATGCTGGGACTTCAGTACGTTCCTTAGCCTCTCTACAACTTCTCTTTACGCACCTTTAAAGTTAGAAAAATCAAACTAAATGAAATGTGTTTGTGTATCTAATATCATTCCTTTTAACTCTCAAAATGTTCTGGTTTGGGCGATAATTTATATAGCCACACAAGTGATAAAGATTGCAAGTTGTACAAATAATGCATGCTAGTGGTACTTGTTAGTATCCTTTGCCAGAGCACTTGTAAGATATAAAGTGGCCTAGTTTGAGTTCCGTACCTTCGATGAAGTGGTAACGACCAGGAGGGTAAAGATGAGCAAGGAAGAGATAAAACATGCAAATTAGACTAATCTTCTGAATACTTCAGAATTGATTGTGTTATTTTGCTGTCATGCAAACAGGCATGTCAGAAATTTGATTATTTATTCCATAATTCCTGTGCCTGGTTATTATTATAATAAGTTTTTTTTCCTCTTTCCTGTCATTGTGTTCATATTTACAGTCACTTGCTTCCTTTTAATTTGATTGGTGTATTACATTATTTTTGTAGAGACAGTAATGACAAAGATTCCACTTGCGCCTCTACATTTTTCCAGCCCCTTTACAATTAGGTGGGGTCATGGAGACCGGTTCTGGCCAAAATTGTGGGAGGAATGCTCTGTGTCACTTCCAGGCTGAGGCTTTGTGAAGGGTTGCTGCCTTTCCAATTAGTGCAAATCCCAGAGAGCGGGTCCTCTGTGGGGCTCTCTAGTGCAGAGTTCCTGCCCGTCTGCAGCGGACAGGCCCTGTGACTGGGAAACACTCTTTTGTTTGTGAAACTACAGAGATTTGAAGGTTATTGGTTACCCCAGCATCACCTAGCCTGTCCTGATTAATACAGACACTGGTACCAGGAGAGATATGCGGTAGTAACAAACAAGCCGAAGTCCAAGTACATGGCCTTTGATTTGGTGTCCATTCAGGAAACGACTGTCGAGCTAGGAAGGTAGCAATCAATTTTTGGAATGTTTTTTCTTTTCTTTTAATTCTAGAGCTGTTTAAGACTCACAGGAGCAATCTGGTTTGGCAGGGGTGAAATATTTTGTAAAACTGGAACCTGTGACCATTTGGGAAGCAAATCTTGCAGCATCCTTGATGTGGCTCTCCAGGAAGAGGTTGGAAAATATAGCATTAATAGTGTGTGTTGGTTGCTTTTTGGTTGTATTTCACAAAGTATTACAAGAAAGAGATGATTTCAGCAAAGGAATTGTCAATATGCAGCTTAATGAAAGGGAATAAGGACACTAAGGCCTTTCACTGTTAAAAGAGTCAGTTGCTTTGACACCTAAAAGTGATAAGCTTGAGAAAGCCTTTTTGAGAAACCTACTTGGTACAAATGTTCGACTAATTAAAATGCTTAAGGGCAAAATTAAACTAAGGATCAGACCCCAGAAAAAAACTTTTATTTTTTCTCTGAAGCCCAAGGGACTCAAGACAACACCATTAAGCTTAGAGAAAGTGAGAGTTTATATGGGTGAGAAAGCAAATAAATATTTCATGCATGAGAACTATGTCTCAAAAAGAACATAGATGCATGTAGTGGCACGTTGGGCTAGCTGGAGTGGATTAGATAAGAAACTCTATTAAGTTTTTGAAACAATTACATTGCCAAAGAATCCAGTGAACTAAAAGATATGGGGCCTTAAAATGACCCTAGGGCTTGTATCAATTTTAGGATAGGTTAAGCTAGGCTATAGCAACAAACAACTGCAAAATGCTAATGGTTTACAAAGCTGATCTTTTCTTTGTACCACATGACCATCACAGTTGGCTGTGGCGGTTCTCCATGCTGTCTTTACTCTGGGTCCCATCTGAAACAGCCGTTGTTTGGTACATTGCAAATCAAAGTGGCAGAGGGCAAAGAGAGCATGGGAGCAGGTCCTACCCTAGATGTCACACACGCTACTTCTCACGTGATTTTGGCTAAAACAATGATAAACCCAGAGATTAACAGAGTGGGGCATATGATCCCCTTGCATGGAGAGGCAGAGAATATTGGTGAAAAGTAATGAAGATGATTATAGGCTACTAATGTTCTATGGGCAGGAATGTGGCTCAGAAAGCCGCACAGCCATGATGAAAAGTATACTCCCCAATGCCCAATTCAGATGTGACAAGGAAAGTCAAGATAAAATAATGAAGGATCCTTTCTTACTCCAGTTGAGGGTACCCTCAATAATTGTGGCCAGTGGGATTTTGGAATTGGTACAAAGAAGTCATTACTGTGCATTTCCCATTTTTCTTTCCAGATGGAAATTTTCTACAATTGCTCTTCATTAGAGAGGGCAATAGCAAGTCTTTTTAGTCCATAAGCCTCCGGACCTAGAAGAGCCACATATGGGCTAACACAGAGATGACTGCACATCACCCAAAGACCTAGGACTTTAAGCTAAGTCTGTGACTGGCTGGAATTTTTATGTAATCTCCCGCGGGAAGCTATTAAAAGTGACCCATCTGTTGGAAGAAGAGAGCAAAGGGCCATTTGGTGACTAGAAGGGTAAACTGGGGCATAGACAGTAATGCTCACCAAATATTCTACTTTCTGCTTCATTTCCACCCATGTGACTGGTGATGGCCAATGAACTCTGAGTGGAAGCAAAGCATCACTTCAGGGCTGAGGTAATGAGAAGCCCACACCTGAGCTACAGCCTCTCTTTCCTTGATGTGGAGACTGAGCATGCCTCTTGTTCCAGAAAGTACAGTTACAAGAGGAAAACTCTTTGTCAGATCTATCTCTGAGAGGCAGTGTGGAACAGAGGCTCCTGCCAAGCTTCATGAGGCATGAGGCCTGAATGAAAAATAACCCTTTCTTGGGTTAAGTGCCTAAGCTTTGGGAGTGGTTTGTTCCTAAAGCATAATCTATCCTATCAAGCTATGTTGGGTAAAGCTGAAAATTCTGTATAAAGTAGATCTTTTAAAAAAAAGTCATTTTATTTTCCCTTCATATTTACGAGGATATTTTAGGTAGCTTATCTTATCCTTCCTATTCACCTCTCTCTCTGCCCCAGGGGGCAATGCATTATAAGAATAACAGTGAGCAAGCAGACAGAGAGCTCTTCCGAACTCTAAATACTGTGCTTCAAATGCTGCAAAATGTGGGTAGAAGAGTTTGTTTTTCCCTTCCACATAATGGTACATCAGAGGTTAGACACACTCAGGAAAGGCTATTGAGAATATCCTTTGGGAATTCTGTAATGGGTGCTTGGTCTTTGTGCATTCCTTCTAATCAATGCAAAATAGCAGGTTGTGGGTTCCATAAGCAAAAGCACAGACATTTAATCACATGAATGCACACAGATCCAAAAGAAGAATTAATTATTAATGATGCTGTGGTTAGACTCAACTTCAATTAATAAATAATTTAGAACGCTGTATACAAGGGAACCACAGTATAATAAAAAATAAGGTAAAGTCTTAGCAGAAACCTTCATATCAAAATTTGAGGTCATTTCTCAACACTGATAATTCCTAATAGTGTGACATTCCAATCAATCCATTTCTGTTTATTCAGAGCAGCACCCATAGACCAGCATGAGGTAAAGGCATTAATAATATTTACAAATTACTTTTCATAGCTATATGATAGTTTATTGTAAAAAAGGACATAATTCAAGTTGTAATCTGGCCTGACAAAATGAAAATTTGTGCCACTCAAAGCAGCTTTCACTAATACACAGAAAGGCAACAAACAAACTTATTTCTGCTTGCAGTGATGCCTAACCAGTGTAGTCTTTCAAATCCCAAAACTACTTTAACACAAATTAACAACCATCTTGAAAAGTAATGCTACAGCAGGTATCATTCTCACCTAATGGTTCATCTGCTGCTCATGGTTAATGTATGTGACAAGTTGCTTATTCCAGAATCCACCAGCATTTAGACTTTGAGAGAAAAAAAAAAAAACCATCACCATGGGATATTGTTTTCTTTTGATGTGGACTTAGTAAAAAGTCATTCCTTGTGGTCATCTAGCTTCAGAGTTAAAACTGCTTCAACAGGATGCACACAATAAGAAGAAATTAATTTGGGAAGTAAAGTTTGAGAATTATTTTCAAGAACCTCCTGTCATGCCCTCCCACTGCTCCTCGCCCCTCCCTTCCACGACAGTAATAGAAAAAACAAAAATAAATTCCAAGTTAGTTTTCAAGCTTCTTTTGGCAATAATTGCGTTTCTAAAAGGCAAGATACTTTTGGATGGCTTCACATCTGGTAAACTGTGTGTGGTGGTTCCTGTTCCTTCCTGGGCAGCTAATTTCTGGAGTTTGTGATGTTGTGGATGAAACCATCTCTAGGCATAATTGAATTTTCATAATTTATTGGTTTTCAAAACCTAGAATTTATTCTAGGCCAGACAAAATATTCATCATGTGGACTGTCTGTACCTTTTGTCTGAAAATATAGAATTAGAAAATAAAGATGTTGATATAATGCTCAATACTGTGCTACAGGTTTGTTTTCATTCTTGTTTCATGGTAAAAGGGATAGCCTTTAAAAAATTGCTCATACAAAGTAGGAAATGTAATAAAAAAATATAAGAGCCCTGTGAAAGCCCCTGGTTCTACATTTTATCACCTACTGTTTAGCTTTCTTTAGTCCATTAAATAGATATAGTCGTACCAATACTTCAGAAAGAAGAGAATATTTTGTAATATACATGGAGTTCTTATGAAATAGGTATTCAATAATATAAAGTGGGCTAAGTTTTAAGAGATGTACATCACTTGTGTACTGAGAACTGAAAGACAGGCAGTTGAAATTAGTTAACCTGCACTGGTATATTCGCTAAAAAGAAAAAGAATTAATAAAAAATTTCCTATTTAAGGAAAAAGAGATGAGTCTTCACGCTGACACTTAAGCAATGGCTGTCTGGTGTTTTATCGGCTAAGTGTCAGCGGCTAATCTTTCAAATGACAGATTCCAAAGGGTCCTCTCCCTAGTGATTGGCAATAGAGGACTTTGGTTTTAGGAACCGGCATTTCTAACCAGCAGCTTAGGTGATTCCAATAGGCACGGTGCTAATCCAGACCTTTGTTTCATAGATAAAGGTAAAAGCTGACAGAAGACAGAGATAAGCTGGATGGGAAGAGAAGAGCCTCAGTGAAGGGCCAGGTAGAGTAAATAAAAGAAAAAATTCCCTTGGTAAAGAAAACCAAGGGAAAGGATATATAAATAGATGGACTATCCAAGAAGTAGTTAACAATCAGAAAAAAACCAGTCTATCAAACCTGCATAGACAGGAAGCAAAATGAACAAGTGTAAGATAATGTTGAGAAAGGAAGCAGTAAAACAACCTTAATTTTATTGTATTTTAGCTTTTCTTTTAAATTTTATCAGTAGTTATTTTTTCTTATCATTGTGTTTTTAATGTTTTTCTGGCCCCTCCGATCCCAGCTCTCTCCTGCTTGTAGAAAGAACTCTTTTCCTCAACTGTGGTTCTTTGATGCTGGTGGGTTCCTCTGTTAGGAAAGTTAAAGAAGTCAGAAACAATAAAAACACAGGTGGGTGGAAATTACCCTCCTTGATTCATGCCCCTAGTCTCGGGGGCACGTATAGATTTGGAAACAATTTTAAGAAATTCACAAACCCTTTAAAGCAATCCACTGGATTTATTATTATTATTTTTTTTTCTAGAGTTTTAACACAGCAGTTTAAGCACCCTAGGAGAAGAACTTGACCATTTTTTTTCAGGTCTAAAGTCTTTTTTGAAAAAAATAAAAGTTTTTTATAACACAGATACAGAAACGTACATTTAACAAATTTATAATTTAACAAATTTTTATAAAACAAAAACCCTGGAACTACCCAGGTCAAGAACCCCACTCACAAACCCTGGAGTCTGATTCCTGGGTCAATTAATCCATTGGGAATTGGAAATGATGACATTTTAATTCCATCACTTTGGCTTCATTTATTAGTTGAAATACATTTATAAAGAGATGTTTCCTTTCATCTACTATTTGTTATAAAGTGGTGTAGTCATTATAAAAGTGCTAAGATATATGTTTCATTCTTTCAAGATAATTGGGTCCCTATCGTTTTCCAAAGTTAATGAGCTTTTCTTTAAACTTTATTACAAACTCATAGACAAATATATTTTCTGTTTCACTCTGATCCAGTTAACATCCTTATTGGAGCTTAGACTATCTCAGTTATTTTGTCAGTACTTCTTTAAGTTGTCTCCTAGGTCATTTTGACACAACCTTAGTAAACTCTGGTAGCTTGCTTTCTATCTGATATGAAAGATGGTCTTAGCTCATTTTCTATATCACTATTCTGTTTTTTATTTCACTGATTTTTGTGCTGACTTTTATTTTTCCCTTCATTTAGATTAAATTGACTTATCTTTTCTAATTTCTTTAGGTGGGAGCATAGATCATTGATTAGAGAAAATTCTTTTTTTAAAAAAATATGTGTTCATGCTATAAATTTCCCTCTAAGCAATGCTTTAGCTAAAACTAACAAATTTTGATATATTGTGTAATTATTTTCACTCAATTTACATGCAGTAAAATTTATTCTTTTTTGGCAAAGAGCTCTGTGACATTTGACAAATATAGAGTTGTGCAATAACCACAAAAATAGAGATTTAACATACAGTACTTCCTTTATTCAGAAAAACTCCCCATGCTCTTTATTAAACAAATTCTCCTGACATCTTCACTCCCTCTCAAGAACTGATCCTAGGGGGCCGATCCAGTGGCACAGTGGTTAAGTTCACAGGTTCTGCTTTGGCAGCCCACGGTTTGCGGTTCAGATCCCGGGTGCACATCCAGGGTGTGGACCTACACTCTGCTTGTCAAGCCATGCTGTGGCAGACGTCCCACATATAAAGTAGAGGAAGATGGGCATGGATATTAGCTCAGGGCCAGTCTTCTTCAGCAAAAAGAGGAGGATTGGTGGCAGATGTTAGCTCAGGGCTAATCTTCCTCAAAAAAAATAAAAAGAAAAGAAAAGAACTGATCCTAGAGTTGTACCCTTGCAAGAATCTCAAATAAATGGAATCATAAGATATATGCCCTTTGCAATCTGGCTTCTTTCACTTACCAGAATGCATTTTGGATTCACCCATCTTGTTATGTTCATTCCTTTTTATTGCTGAGCACTATGACATTATATGGATGTACATAGTTTGTTCATCCATTCTCTAGTTGAGGGACACTTGAGGTTTTCTTCTGTTTTCAGCTATTCTAAATGTTCATGAATAGAGTTTTATATTTTTATTGTACTTGGGCAAATACCTGGGACTAGAGTTGCTGGGTCACGTGGTAAGTATAGATTTACTTTATAGGAAATTGATAAACTTTTCCAAAGTGATTGTATCATATAAGAGTCCCAGTTACTTCCCATCCCCAACAATACTTGATATTGTAGTTTTTTTAAAGCCATTCTTTAATAGATGTGTTTTGTTATCTAATTATGGTTTTAATTCACATTTTCTCAGTGACCAGTGTTATTGAACATGTGATCATGGGTTTATTTACTGAAACATCAGTTCAAATTTTTTCCATTTTTTAACATTGGTATTTTCTTATGATTAAATTTTAGAGTTTTATGTTAATATATTTGGGATACAAGTCCTTTGTCAGATATGCGATTTCAAATATCGTCTCCCAGGATATGGTCTCTTTTTTCATTTTATTAACAGTGTCTTTTGAGGATCAGATATTCTTAATTTTAACAAAGTCTACTTATCAATTTTTCTTTAAAAGATCATGCTTTCGATGTCATCTCTATGAAATAGTTGTCTTAACTAAAGTCATAGTGATTTTCTCCTGTGCTTTCTTCGAGAGATTTTACAGTTTTAGGTTTTGCATTTGTATCACACATGTTTTCTCAGTAAGAGTAGTAGGGAAGGGGGAATTTAAATTAAAGTTATTATAAAGTAATACATGCTTTGCAGAAAGATTGAATTCTGTATATAGTATATATTAGAGAGCATAAAATCACATTCAAATCCTCCCATGTAGAAATATCACTGTTTATGATTTAAATAGCCTTTTAATTTTTTAAATATTTGTGAAGACTGTTCAATAAAAAAAAATCAAAACAAAATACTTCCCTAGAGCTTGCTTTAATTCCTGCTTGACAATATATTTATCTTGGATAGTTGGTCATTTTAGTACAAATAAATTTGTTTTATTTTTCAATGATTACATAATAATACCAGATTGAGTAACTCTCCATTTTGATAGACTTTGAGGTTCTTCATTTTTTTTGCTCCTATGACAAATGATTTTATATATCTTTGTCTATTTATGTGACTATATCTCTAGGATAAATTTCTCAAAGTGGAATTGCTGGGTCAAAGACTGTGTGGAGTCCACATGCAAGCTTCCCAATTATTTTGCTGAATTATTTTTAAAAGCTGTTTCTTTTCTATCCAAGATCCAACTAAGCTTCACAACTGAATTTAATTTTTATGTCTCTTTTACCTGTTTTCTAAATGACCTTGAATATTTAAAGAGCCCAGGCCAGTGTGCTCATAGAATGTGGTACCTTCTGGCATGGTCTGATAGTTTCCTCATGATTAAATACTGGATAAACATTTCTTATAATAATGCTACGTAAGTGATGTATGTACTTCCTAATGTCCTATAATAGGAGATACATAAATGTTAGGTTATTCCACTATTTATGACCTTAAATTTCCGTTCACTTGGGCTAAAATGATGACTGTCAGAACTTTCAATTGCAAACATGTATTTTACCCTTTGGTAATTAATAATCAGACTATGACATGATACTTTGTCACTACGATAACCTTTTTCTCAACATTCTATTACCCAGCGGTTTAGCATCCATTAATGATTGTTGCTGACACCAGATATTACATTGAAAAATGGTAATATTTTACTTCTGCCTTTCTTCTTACATTTGTTAGCTAGCTTCCTTCTTCCTCTTTTCTCTCTTTCTCTTTTTAAAAAAGTATCACTGAAGACATACAAATTATTTTTATTGTTATATTTGTTATACCCCTTACATTTGTTATTTCGTGGCTGCCGGCAGCTCTTGCGAGCTGTCTCTTGTGTCCTTTTGGCATGACCTCATTAATCATTGAGCAATCCCTTGCTTTTTGGAGCCACAAGCTGTCCCAGGCTCTCTTTCTACATTTTCTGCATCACACCTGGAATCGCCTATTTTTCCAAAGAGCCCTAGACGTTTTAGTGAAGAATAATATTTAGAAAATAATTTCTGGGTGTGATGTGTTCATTGTTACTGAAGTAGCTTTCCTTTTAGGCCCTTTCAATGTATACAGCTTTCAGAAATATATATTTTGCAAAATATCATGAGTTCATGTAGTTATTTCCAAGTCAACTGTAATATTACAGGGTTTCCTTACTACTGTTTTTAAAGTTTTATCTTTGAATCTCCTCTAACTTACAGTGAAAAATCTCTAACCCTAATGACGTTATTATATTTGCATATTAGCTTTATCCTACTTTATGTACATATACACTTAGACATAGTTTTCAAATTACACTAATATTTCCACTAATAACAAATTTACTAAGACAAATTTAAGACCTCTTTTGGATTTATTTCTTTCCTTAGAATTAAGTGTGTATTCAAAAGTCTGCTTTTTAATTATTTTCTTTTCATAGTCAATGTTATCAATTTGCTATGGAGTTAGGTTCATTTGTTTCTCGCTATATATAATTTAGGATTTATTTTTTACACTTTTGATTTATTTTTGAATATGTAAAATATGATAAAAATTGCTATGGTTCAAAATTTAAACTATGTAAAAATATGGAACACTTCTTACCATTTCCATCTTCTCTGCTCTCATCTATGTCTAGGTATCATTTTCACTAGTTTATGACTTTTCTTTCCTTTCCTGCCTGCTTGCCTTCCTTCCTTCTTTTCTGTTTTTTTTTGGGATCAAAGTCATATACTGTACACACTTGTTTTCACCTTTTCACTTGGTATATCTTGGTAATAACTTGTATCAGTTTATAGAGACTGTTGTCATTCTTTTTTGTGGCTGCAGAGAATTCCATCACATGAAAATACCTTAGTTTACTCAACCAATTTTCTATAGATATACATTGGGTTTGCATATAAATTTTGTCACTACAAGTAATGTCTTCATGAATACTGAGATGTATATGTTTAATTCTCCAACAAGTTTGAATTAGTTTACACTTCCATCAACAGGGAACGGGGTATTAGGAGCACAGATAAGTCTTGGCCTTCAGACATCTAATAAGTTGACAATATGCTACAGAGCAAAATGCAACATCCCACGACTCACAAGAGCAGGACTCTTTACCCTAAATTTATCAGTTGGAGAAGCATTGGGCCAGTGAGGAGACTGGCCCTCCTTTGCTCCCTCCAGAGGGTGAAACAGGTGTTCCCTTCCCATAAGGCAATGTAAGGAACAAGCTACTTACTCTCCAACCACAAAGTTCTGGCCATTACGTATGTTTATTGGCAAAATTAGGGTCATACGGTTTCAGGGTTGTGGGAAGCAGCACTTCTCTTACTTTTAACAGATTCCTCTCAAAAGTCCAATTTGTTCTGGAGTTATTCCAAAGCAGTATTTGGATTATGTAAGATTCCTGGCGCATGCAATTATGCCATCACAAAGAGATTCAGTTGTTACTGCCTACTCTGCTCATCAGGATAGGGAGAAAGACTTCCTGAGAGTAACAGGACAAATGATGCATGTCACTATCACAGCTCCCTGTTGCCAATGAAAATGGGTGGTTTCTCTTCTTTAAAAAGAAGCAAATATTTACTCTCCTAATTATTGTAAAAATATTTCACTTTATGCTGTCCTAGTACAGTTTTATTTGATTGCAGAGCCTTATATACTCCACCCTGAGGAAGGAAATAATGAACAGATCCTTCTCTTCTTAAATATATATGCCTCTAACTCTGCTAGAAATGACTTACACATATGTCAGTTTGTTTGCTGTAATGAGGAGCAGTATCTACTTTGCCAAGTACTCAGCCCTGAAGTACCACTGGGAGATTGTAAAACTATTCTGAAATGTGGACTGTAAAATAAAAATGAAAAATCTATTTAATATATCTAGACCAACAATCTGGTGTGTGTATTACTTTTGAAGACCCTAAAATATGGGCACCAAAAACTCATATTAAATTGTCTTAAAATTTTTTTAATGAGTTTACTTTCCCCAGTGGAGATTACAAATTTGCTATAGTACATATTGTGGAAAGACAGAACATTTCCAATGAGCGTGAGTGCACCCAAGGACATCACATTTGCCAGTTTCTCATATTTCCTTCCCGTTTGTCTTTGAACTCCAATAGTTAATGCTGCATGTTAACATCATTTCCCACCACTTAGAAACAACATATACTCAGAAATCCCTCATTTTAATTAAAAGACTCTTGCCCAACTAAGAAGTCTTGTCAGGACAATCTTTTTTACTCTAAGTAAACTGCTTGTTCTGACTACAGATTAATTACAGATAAAATGATTTGGGGGATTAACAAGGGACTATTTTTCATCTTTATTAACATTGTTTTTTCTTTTCTACTATTTATAAACACAAATACACTGGCTATAAAGGAATAATATGAGATACTATCCATTAGGTTTTATCTGTTATTGAGTATTCCTACTAATTCTTATAACTTGTGAGAGTAAGATGACATTTTGCTGTAAGGTGAGCATTCTTTATGCAAAGGAACATCTATCAAGAGAATGAAAGCAATGGAGAAAGGCTCTTCCTTGTGAATTAATTACCCCAAAACATACACAAATAAAATCTACTCAGACAACCAATTAAAGCATTAAACACACCAGTGGTGTTTTATCCAAACTAGATTAGGAGCTGTTAGGAGAGATGTTCTAACAAAGTGCAAATGGATCTGAGGAAGGCTGGTGAATTTTCAACAAGAAAGTTAATATTTACCCTTGATCTTTGAAACTCTTGGCAAAGTAAACCTTAAACCAAGGTATGGTTGGCTTCCACTCCTCAGTTTCTAAAATTCCTTCTTCCTGTCATCACGTTTATCGGGACTTTTTGGCACATGGATCAGAATAAACAAGTCTGGAAAGAGACTCAGTGAAAAGGCCAAATAGGAATTGTATACTTTAATGCTTCTTGCTATATTCTTTGTTGTACTAAATCCTGAATTAGGGTCATGCTAAAATGTGTTTTTACACACACACACACACATGAACAATATATTCATTGCTAAGGATGTAGATGCTGTCTATATACATGTCTTGGTGTTGAGATCAGAGAGATCAGTTTCATGGAATCAGTTATCACAGCACGGATTTTGCTGTGACAGGAAAAAAGACAGCAATCTTCAGCATCGCTTAGCAGTAGACATCAAGACTGTGAGCACAACTATTTAAAAACCTTGCCTAATTTTTCTGTAGTTTGCCAGATGAAATTTTCAGTAAGATGGAACTTTAAATCAATGGGTTATGCCTCCTTAGTGTTTTATAGCCATCCATCTCAGAAAGAAAGAAAACTGTTTTGGTTTCATCTCTTGACCCTTGAGAGATTCCAAGAGCAACCATTGTTCTTAAGGCTGGATGGCCAAGGGCAAATCCTAGGAGATGAAGCAGCCTGGTCCTCACAAGCCTCCAATGTGTTTGCGATTATTGTCACTGTTTTGCAAGTGTTTTTAGTTTGTCTAATTTTGACAAGTGACTTGAGAATTATACCTCTGGAATTTTTGCATCATATTCTATTCTTTTTACGTGTACTTATCTTTCTCACTCAAAGTCAGCTTCACAAAGGCAAGACCTCGCAGAAACCTGTAGAAAGTTCCATGTTAATGGGAAGTAATGTGAAAATGTCTCTGTTTCATACTATATTCAGTAATCAGTATTTATCATGTTTTTCAAGTACTCGTCAGCCATATGACTCTATATTCTGATTGTGTATGAGTTTATATAATACAGAAATATAAACATGCTGTGAGCCTCACCTCATGTTACGTCTGCTGTCTGATCTTGAATTTTTAAGAGTGATGAAAAACTTGTTCAGGAAATAAGCAGTCTTTTTGTGTTTTTAGGCAAAGATTTTTCTGTCTAAAGTTTAATTTAAAGTTAAAGTCATAGTGTGGTTTTAGGGTTGTATTAGTTGGTTTGAAAGCAACAGAGAATGTCTCCAGCCAACTTTAGCTAAAGGACATTTACTGAAAAGATACCCAGGATCACAGAACTGGTGGGAGACCAGAGGGCAAGGCTGAGGAGGAATCAAGCACCAAACTATGAAAGACAGTGAGCATGTTGAGTAAAATTAGAAACTTCTGCATAAAAATGTTACTTTTAACAGAGTATTAAAAAAACAGTTCAGAGACAGAAACAAATATAGACAATTATCACAGCTGACAATACATTATTTAGATTAGATTAAGAATTTTGAAAAGCACAAAACTCTCAGTACAAAAGTACATGGAAATGAGCAGGCAACGCACAGAGTCAGAAATCCAAATGTCTGATAAAAATAAGCTGCTCAACCCCACTGGAAATAAAGAAAATAAATGTAAAAGGAGATTTTGGTTCATATCTATCAACTTGATGAAGATTACAAAGCCTGAAAATGCTAAGTGATGGTGAGGGTCTGGAATCAGGGCACGGCTTATACACTGCTGGTGGAACTATAAACTGGTTGGACAACTTTGTAGAGTGACTTGGCAATATCTGGTAAAGCTGAAGAAACTTCTCACCTCTAGACATGCACTTTACAGCAACTCTTATACATGTTCGTATGGAGATATGTGTAAGAGTGCTTATGGCAGCTTTTATGTAAAGGTAATAATATTGAAAAACATAAATGTCCATAAACAGGAGAATTGACAAATTATTTTTCATGTGTTCATATAGTGAAAGATTATCAAAGGGAGAAAATTAAACTAGAGTTACCTATGTTCATATGCCTAAATGTTCAAAATATTATGTTGAGTAAAATAAGTTGCAGAACAATGTGTGGCTTTTGAGCCACAAAGGTCAAAGCACAGATTTCTCTTTCTTTCAGGAAACCTCAGCTCTGCCTTTAAAGCTGTCCCACTGATTAAGCCAGGCCCACCCAGTTATCCAGGATAATCTCTTTTGCTTAGAATCAACTGATTAGGGACTCCAATTACATCTGCAAAACCTGTTTACAGCACATGCAGACAGGGGTTCCACTGAATAACTGGAAACTGTATCATAGCCTAGTTGACATCTCAAAAAATTCATCATAATGAAATTAATAAAATTCTTAAAGCTTCTGTGAGTCAGATTGGGAAGCCAGAGTTTTCAACCTTATCACTGGGCAGTTTAGGGACACACACATATGGTGGATTTGGAGTGGATACCTGACACTGGTAGCATTTAGTGAATATTCAGAAAATAACTATTGAATGAACTAATTAATATATTTGGGTGAAACAGCCCCTTGGGGGACAGCTGTATTGTGTAGAGGGGTTTCGTGAAGTTGTTGCTAGAGAGAATATATTAAAAGAACAGTCAGGTTTAAGCATTGTTTTCCTCAGGCTTCAGTCATGCTGTAACAAGAAAAGGCTTTCACACTGTCTCCAAAATGTTTCCCTTTTTATCTTTTGATAATATTGCACGAAGGAAGAATTTCTCCAGCCATTTTCCGTGTCGGACCAGTATCTCATTAGATAGGTATTCTGTGAAAAACAGATTCTGAGGGAGAACAAATTTGCTAAAAACCAACCGGGATAAGCCAGGTAACAACCAGTAAATCTCAGCAGCTTAAAACAACTAAGGTTTCTTTTTCATTCACAAATGTCCATTGCGAGTCAGCAGCAGCCTCTGGTCTGCGTCACTGTTATTGTCTCCTCTCTGGGAGCCAATTGGACAGAGAAGCCACAGTATGGAACAGTGTATGTTGCTGCAACAGAGTTAGAAGACAGCATGGATGGCACCTGTGGCTCTTAATGCCTCTGGCCAGAAGTGACACATACCACTCCTGCTCACATTTCACTTGTCAGATCAAGTCTATGGCCGAGCCCGACTTGAAGAGGGTAGGGAGGATGAATGCTCCTGCAGAGAGGTATACATTATACTGTCCACCACAAAAGTACACCATAGAGCTTCACAGAGCCTAGAAAGTGCTAAGATGTATTCTGAATAACAATGAACACTGCTAATCTGCCAGGGCTGCTGGCACACAGTATTAACCAATTCATTAGAATACAGACAGAACCTTTCCTTGTATTAACAAGAGGGCAATACGTGTCATTAAATGCATGGACTCTGATGTCTTGCCGCTTGAGTTCAAATTTCACCCCAGATTAACTAGTGACCTCAGGCAGAGTTCTTAGCCTTCTAATAAAACTCAGCTAAGGTCTTATGGGACAGTGGGCATCTGAGGAATGCTGATAAACAATGTTCTGGGGTTTTGTGTCATCAGTTCATAATATAGAAGGCTTTACTCCATGTGCTTAAACATCAAGAGTTCAGTGTGTGGTGGTAGGTGAGGGTCATGACAGGAACTAATCAAGGCTATTGAAGAAAGCAGAATGAATGAGGCAAGGGGTGGCACTGGGCTGCCAGAAAGAGCGACGTGGGGGAACGTTATATTTCCATTATAATTTGGAAAGCCAGTAAAATCGAGTCTTTTGAAACTTCTCTTAAAACATTTGGTAAAGTCCAAGTAGGACAGACAGAGTTATAATGGAATGATGGTTGATTATTCTTCATCACAAGAATGCTGGAAATTTAAAGGGGCAACATGATAGTTGCCTGATGACTAGCACTCTTACATTGATGGAATGCTCCAGAAGAGCATTTTACAGTTGGCCAAAATGTGACAAGTACCACTAGCTACATCATTATAGGAGTCATTGTTTTTTTCTACTGATTTTGATAATCTTTTCTCACCAGTTATGAAACAATTGCTAAGAGTTTAGATGTAGAGCAGACAGCAAAGCTTACTAAATTTTTGAAATACCTTTGGAAATATTTTTAGTTTATCTTATTCAATTGATAGCTTAAAGATTTATATTTTTATCTGAAGATTCAAATGTACGTTTTGCTGATTATGTGTTATCTTAAGAAATGTTGCTATACAGAATCACTGATTCTTATAATTATTTTTGGGTGAGGACATTTTTGGACTGGAATAAATGAATCATTTCTATTTATTTAGAGTTTAAAATTGGCTTACTTTTATTTGAAGTTTGACTAAACTTTCTTAAAATTGTTGCATAATTTCCAAATAAACAAAACATATTTCTTTCATTCTTTCAAAATAAGAGACCTAGAGAACTAAAATAATTTCTCAGAAAAAGTAAAATATACTTTTATTGATTGTCCTTCAATAGATTTCTCATGGCATTTAAATTTCTGAACCAAGAGATTTACCTTTATGGAATTGAATAAAATTGAGTAATTTGCATAATAATGATGTTCCCAGTGTTCCTGACTAATAGTTCATACCTATTGTGCTCTCAGCTTGAAAGTAAAATGTTTCTTTGAGATTTGGGGACTTAAAAAATTCTCAACAAAAAGAATTGGAACAAGAGTCCTATTCTTTATCTATAAGTTGAGCAAAACTTAATTATGCGAAGAAAGGGACACCTCAAGTGATGTAACTCTGTGAAAGTCTGCGGTGTCACTGAAAACAAAATAATTACTTAATTGTTTGTGGAAATATGCAGTATTTTGTTGTGGTTTCCACTCTCAAAAAGTTAGTGGATAATATTGTGTCAGATAAACACCTGGATGCAATTCAGATGCCTGAATATACGTTAAACAAAATAATACTGGTACTGTTCATCTCTCAGGTGAAGTAAGCTTACTGACGATCATCCTTTTGGAGCTTCAGGGTAAACAGTGACTATTAAATGGTCAACTTCCAGTCAAGTATGTTACTGTGTTTTACTTTTTTGGAGAAATTGAGAATATATATATATATGGATTTTTCTAATATTCAACATTTATGGGCTGATAAATGAAGAAGAAATTATTCACTCAGTTATCTCCTGTCCAACGTTCATGATCAGCATTTTGGAAGGAACTCAAAAGGCTTTTCAATTCCTAGCATCACAGCAGGTTCTGGTTAAGAAATATAAGATATAATTATTTACTTTTGAGCTAGGTTTGAAACTCACTTTGAAACTTTCTTCTTTTTTTCTGGAGTTGCTTCTTTTTCCAGGTGGATATTGAACCATCTGAACTTGATCCTTGTCAAATAATTCGCCCTCTTCCTTCCTTCATTTCCTGGATAGGCATAGGGCTGGTAAATGTTTCAACTCTATGAATGGATTAATTGACTAAATCTTTAATGAAAAATTTTAGCATCTATTTGCCATGCTACACATATTACATTCTGAAAGCATATTATCAAATTTACCCGTATTTTAAAAATAATTCTGATCAACACTGAATGATAAAATTGGATACTGAGCACTATGATTATAATTATGTAACTTTTCTCTTTCATGTAAATAACTGGTGGTACATTCCATTAACACATCTCAACACAAGGAGAGTTGTCTCTCAGTGAACTCCCATAGGACCTACTATCCATAGCATATATCACACCCTTTAATGCTTTGCTTTGTAATTATTGGTATGGGCATCTCATTTATCTTTTAAGATTACAAACTTCTAGAGGGCAAGACTGAGATATACACATCTTTACATTTTTGAACTTTCCTTAGTAATCCACACCATATCTTGATCAACAGAGGAGCTTAGAAAACATTTGTCAATAAATAAAATGAGAGAGAAATGATAATTTATTATTGGATTTATTCTAAATGTTTGTATATAACAAAAAGTCATATTAGGTTTTAAATTCTAAAAAAGAGCAAAATGAAGTTAAGTGCAAATTCCTGCTCAAATGAAAATATTTTACTTCTAATGTAAACCTCAGATTAATTTAAAATTTAATGTGCTAATAGGAAACAAATATAAAGTAAAATATTCAGATTAATTTACTTTAAAAATTGAAGAATAAATTTATATATTTAAGTTAAATTTTGATTTTGAAAAAGAATGTTTCAGGCTTTCTCATTGCCAAATAATTTTTAAAAGAGAAGTTCTAGGATAGATATGGCTTGAGAGTTTGGTGATGAATTCTGGGCTCGAAACCAAAGCAATGCTCAATATGGGCTGTTGAAAGACACAGGAATTCTCTGCTTATTCATTCTTTAGGATTGAAACTCAGACAGGAGAAGCTACAATGCAAGCACGTTATATCTTGGAGTGGTGATGCATGCTAACAATGAGCAGAATTTTAAAAATATTTGACAAAGATATTATCATACTTTTACAAGGCAAATGTGAACAAAGAACATACTTCTATGTTTATACACAGAGGATTTTCTGTGAGGATATTACTTATAGCGAAACCTTGAGTCCTAAGGGCAGCAGCTTTTAATCTTTTTTGATCTCAGAATCTTTTGAGAATTTGAGGAAAGCTGTATACCTGTTTCCATAAAAAGTATGAAATATCAGAAGTACATTTTGGACATTAACTTTAGGGAGTTCTTGGACTCTCCAAAAACTCTTCCATTGGTCCAAGCCAGGATCTCTTTTTCTGTGAGGTGCCCCTCATACTGGGAAGCATGACTGGACACACATATGCTTCTGGTCTGAGAGCTAAAATAAGTTTTAGCTCCTTTCATCTAGGTCAAGCTCCTAATTGTTTCATCTTGTCTCACCAGTACAGTAATGAGATGAGGCAACGAGAATGAGAGCCAAGGAAAAGAGCAGGCTTGTTTCCAAGGTCTAGAGCAGAGCTTGCCAGAAGATTCCTTATAAGTTTTTCTAAGGTGTTTGTGGAGATAGGGAGGGATGGAGGAGGCATATTACTATGTTAGTTGCATAAAAAAATTTACTCCAAACAAGCAGGATGGAAAACAAATTCAAAAGGATTACTTCAGAAAGGAAGCCAGAGATCTCGTCAAGATGACAGCATAGGAAGACTCTGAACTCATCTCCTCCCATGGACACAACCAGATTACAACTATTTTTGGAAAAATTACCCTGGATAGAAAAGTGAAAACTGGGTAAAAAGAATCCCCACAACAAGGGACAGTCCTGACTAAGGCGGAAGAGACAGAAAGTCCTTCTAGAGAGAAAAAAGCCACCTTCAGGAGCAACATTTTCTCCACTGGCCAGACAGGAGCCACCCTAATGTACGCAGCCCTCCCTGGAGGAGTGACGTTCTGAGTAGGGGCCTGATACTGCTATAAGCATCCTTCAGATTCAGCACAACTGAGACAAGGGTCTTACTATCTGGCTACATCGGCTATTAACTGCAGCTGGGGATCCCCCCAGAAAAGCTATCAGACAAAAGTTGAAAAAACCTGGGTTTTAAAGGGCTCATGCACAAACTCACTCATCTCAGAGAGCTACCTAAAATCACCAGAGAGCAGACTGACAGTCCTTTGGTGAAAAGAATCTCACCTGGTAGGCTCTGGGTGTATCTTGGTAAGAGGAGGGACCTTTCTGGAGACTGAGACATTGGTGGTGGCCATTATTGTCACCTAGTCCAGGCGTGCTGACACAGACCCTGGCAGATACCATTGAAGTTCTTCCCCTGGCTTGTTAGCCCAGGTGTCTGCCACACCAACTAGAGTGCAGATTTAATCGAGTTCAGCCAGGACAGGCAGCCCGCCCTAGGGACCAGCCCCACCCAAGAGCAAGCCCTCAGGCTACTTGTCAGCTTGCATTGACTGGGTGCCTTGATTCTCTAGAGGCAGGCAAGTGTGTCTGCTTCTGTGGGGCAGGGTCTGTGTGAGTACCAGGTGAACTGTGGGGGGCATTGGTGGAGAGGTGGGGGCCTCTGCAATGGGGTGTCAGGTATGCTCCAGGGGATTGGGAAGTGTGCACAAACCAGGACTGTGTTGAAGGTGTGTGTGTACCTCTGGGGGTAAGTCTTATCAGCAGCAGAAGAGCTGTGCTTCACAAATAGCTATAAAAAGGATCAGCCCCACCTTCCAAAGCCTGAAAGAATTGAGTGCTCCCATGCCTAGGGCCAGCCTCACTCAGTTGCAATCCTAAGAGAACAGACAACAGCCTTGTAGGCCTGAGGACTATAGCAACTGTAAGCCCCTGAGCTTAGCAACCAGCTACACTGGGTACATACCCATTTAACAGGAAAACTGCAACAGGAGTGTGCTGTTAGACCTTGTAGCCAATGGTGCTGAGGTGCCCCAAACCAGATTTACAAACAGCTGGCCAGGGAAGGAAAGACTAGACTCCCTGGGTACCTGCATTAACAGCAACCCTGCCACAGCAGGAGGACACAAGCAGCCCACAAAGGGGTCACCCCTGGACCATTTGGACTGGTGATGAGAGGGAAGCACACTGCTGGGCCTCAAAATGCATCTCTCACATAAGGCCACTTCTCCAAGATCAGGAGATGTAGTCGACTCACCTAATACATAAATATAATCACAGAGAAAGACACATAATGAGGAGGCAAAGGAATACATCCCAAGCAAGGGAATAGGAGAAAACCCCAGAAAAAGGACAAAATGAAACAGAAATAAGCAACCTACTTGACAAAGAGTTAAAACAAAAACTCATAATGATGCTCACAGATATTGGGAGAAGACTGAATGAACACAGTGAGCTCAACAACAAAGAACTGGAAAATATAAAAAGGAAGCAATCAGAAATGAAGAATACAATACTGGAAGTGAAAAATTCACTAGAGGGACACAATAGCAGAGTAGAGGATACAGAAGAATGGATTGGCGAGCTAGACAAAAGCTTAGAAGAAATCACCAAAGCTTAACAGATAAAAGAAAAAAGAATGAGACAGTATGAGAACAGTCTAAGGGAACTCTGGGACAATATCAAGTGCACTAACATTCGTATTATAGGTATCACAGAAGGAGAAGAGAGAGACAAAGGGGCAGAAAATTTCTTTGAAGAAACAATAGGTGGAAATTTTCCTAACCTAAGGAAGGAAACAGACATCCAAGCACAGGAAGAACAGAGAGCTCCAAATAAGATAAGCCCAAAGAGGGCCACACCAAGACACATTATAATTTAAATCTCCAAAATTAAAGATAAAGAGAGAATCCTAAAAACGACAAGAGAAAGGCAACAAGTGACAAACAAAGGAAAGCCCATCAGGCTACCAGCAGACATGTCAGTCGAAACCTTACAGGAGAGAAAAGAATGGCATGATGTATTTAAAGTGCTAAAAGGAAAACACCTACAGCCAAGAATACTCTATCCATCAAGGCTATCATTCAGAAGGAGAGATAAAGAGTTTCCCAGACAAGCAAAAATTAAAGAAGTTTATCATCAAGAAATCAGTTCTACGAGAAATGCTGAAGGGACTTATTTAAGTGGGAAAACAATGACCACAAATAGGGATGAAATAATTGTCAAAACCTCCCCCCAAAAAACAGGTAATAAAGTCACTTGTAAAGGTAAAAGTATAGTAGAGGTAGCAGATCAACCACCTGTGAAGGTAATATGAAGGTTAAAAGAAAAAATTACTAAAATTACCTATTTCAATGATAAGAAGGTAATGGATATACACACACAAATCAAGAGATTAATATGATTTCAAAAACATAAAATGTGGGGGGAAAGGAGTGAAAAAGTAGAGCTTTTAGAAAGAGGTCAAGCTAAAGAGTCTATCCACTTGATATAGACTGTAATATACATAGAATATTATATAGGATCCTCATTGTAATCACAAATCTGAAACCAAAAATAAGCAAATAAGACAAAAGAAATGGAACATATTACTAAAGAAAGTCATCAAGCCACAAGGGAAGAGAGCAAGAGAAAAAGACAGAAACAGAGAAGAACTACTAAAACACCCAGGGGGGAAAAGTAGCGAAATGGAAATAAATACATATTTATCAATAGCTACTTTAAACGGCAATAGACTAAGTGCTCCAATCAAAAGGCATAGGGTGGCCAATTGGATAAAAAAATAAGACCCATATATATGCTGCATACAAGAGACACACTTCAGACCTAAAGACACTCACAAACTAAAAGTGAAAGGATGGTAAAAGATATTCCATGCAAATGGCAAAGAAAAGAAAGCAGGAGTAGCAATACTTATATCAGACAAAATAGATTTTAAAACAAAAACTGCAACAAGAGACAAAGGTGGGCACTACATAATGATAAAGGGAACAATCCAACAAGAAGATATAACGCTTGTAAATATCTATGCATCCAACATAGGAGCACCTAAATATATAAAGCAGTTATTAACAGACATAAAAGGAGAAATAGACAGTAATACAATAATAGTAGGGGACTTGAACACTCCACTTATACCAATGGATAGATCATCCAAACAGAAGATCAATAAGGAAATACTGGCCTTAAAAGACACATTAGATCAGATGGACTTAGTAGATATATATAGAACACTGCATCCCAAAAACACAGAATACACATTCTTTTCAAATGCACGTGGAACATTCTCCAGGATTGATTACATACTAGACCACAAAACAAGTCTCAATAAATTAAAGAAGATTGAAATAATACCATGCATTTTTTCTGACCACAAATGTATGAAACTGGAAATCAACTACAGGAAGAAAACCAGAAAAGCCACAAAAATGTGGAGATTAAACAAAATGCTACTGAAGAATGATTGGGTCAATGAAGATATCAAAGGAGAAATAAAAAAATTCCTGGAGACAAATGAAAATGAAAACACAACATGCCAAAATCTATGGGATTCAGCAAAAGCAGTTGGAAGAGGGACGTTTAGAGCAATTCAGGCCTACTTCAACAAAGAAGAAAAATTCGAAATAGACAATCTAACAGTGCATCTAAGGGTACTGGAAAAAGAAGAACCAACAAATCTCAAAATCAGCAGAAGGAAGGAAATAATAAAAATCAGACCAGAAATAAACAAAATAGAGACAAAAAAAAAAAACAATAGAAAATATTAATGAAACCAAGAGCTGGTTCTTTGAAAAGGTAAATAAAATTGACAAACCCTTAGCTAGACTCACCAAGAAAAAAAAAGAGAGAAGGCTCAAATAAATAAAATCAGAAATGAAAGAGGAGAAATTGTAATGGACACCTCAGAAATACAAAAGATAATAAGAGAATACTATGAAAAGCTATATGCCAACAAATTGGATAATCTAGAAGAAATGGATAAATTCTTAGGTACATACAACCTTGCAAAACTGGACCAAGAAGTAGTAGAAAATTTGAACAGACCAATCACCAGTAAGGAGATTGAAACAGCAATCAAAAACCTCCAAAAAAATAAAAGTCCAGAACAAGATGGCTTCCCTGGTGAATTCCACCAAACATTCAAAGAGGGCTTAATATCTACCTTTCTCAAAGTCTTCCAAAAAATTGAAAGGAGAGGAGGCTTCCTAACTCCTTCTATGAAGACAACATTACCCTGATACCAAAACCAGACAGGGACAACACCAAAAAAGAAAATTACAGGCCAATATCACCGATGAACATCAATGCAAAAATCCTCAACAAAATACTAGCAAATCGAATGCAGAAATACATTAAAAAGATCATACATCATGATCAATTGGGTTTCATTCCAGAGATGCAGGAATGGTTCAACATCTGCAAATCTATCAACGTGATACACCACATGAATGAAGAATAAAAATCTCATGATCTTCTCAATAGATGCAGAGAAAGCATTTGACAAGATACAGCATCTATTTATGATAAAAACTCTAAATAAAATGGGTATAGGAGGAAAATACCTCAACATAATAAAGGACATACATGACAAACCCACAGCAAATATCATTCTCAACGGAGAAAAACTGAAAGCTATCCCTCTAAGAACAGGAACCAGACAAGGATGCCCACGGTCACCAGTCCTATTTAACATAGTATTGAAAGTCCTAGCCAGAGCAATCAGGCAAGAAAAAGAAGTAAAAGGGATCCCTACTGGAAAAGAAGAAGTGAAACTGTCACTCTTTGCAGATGACATGATTTTATATCTAGAAAACCCTAAAGAGTCCACTAAAAAACTTTTAGAAACAATAAATGAATACAGTCAAGTGGCAGAATACAAAATCAACATAGAAAAATTGGTTGCATTTCTATACACTAACAACAAAGTAGCAGAAAGAGAAATTAAGAATACAACCCCATTTACAACTGCAAAAAAAGAATAAAATACCTAGGAGTAAACTTAACCAAACAGGTGAAAGATCTGTACACCGAAAACTATAAAACATTGTTGAAAGAAATCGAAGAAGACACAGAGAAATGGAAAGAGATTCTGTGCTCTTGGATTGGAAGAATTAACATCGTTAAAATGTCCATACTTCCTAAAGCCATTCATAGGTTCAACACAATCCCTGTCAAAGTTCCAACAACATTTCTCACCAAACTAGAACAAAGAATCCTAAAATTTATATGGATCAACAAAAGACCCCGAATAGCAAAAAGATTCCTGAGAAAAAAGAACAAAGCTGGAGGTATCACACTCCCTGATTTCAAAATATACTACAAAGCCGTAGTAAACAAAACAGCACGGTACTGGCACAAAAACAGACACAGAGATCAGTGGAACAGAATCGAGAACCCAGAAATAAACCCACACATTTATGGACAGCTGATATTCAACAAGGGAGCCAAGAGCATACAATGGAGAAAGGAGAGTCTCTTCAATAAATGGTGTTGGGAAAACTGGACAGCCACATGCAAAAGAATGAAAGTAGACCATTATCTTATGCTATACACAAAAATTAACTCAAAATGGATTAAAGACTTGAATGTAAGACCTGAAACCATGAAACTTCTAGAAGAAAACATAGGCAGTACGCTCTTTGACATGGGTTTTAGCAGCATATTTTCAAGTACCATGTCTGACTGGGCAAGGGAAACAAAAGAAAAATAAACAAATGGGACTAAATTAAACTAAAAAGCTTCTGCACAGCAAAGGAAACCATGAGCAAAACAAAAAGACAACCTAACAATTTGGAGAAGATATTTGCAAACCATATATCAGATAAGGGGTTAATATCCAAAATACACAAAGAACTCATACATCCCAACAGCAAAAAGACCAACAACCCAATTAAAAAATGGGCAAAAGTTCTGAACAGAGATTTCTCCAAAGAAGATATACAGACGGCCAACAGGCACATGAACAGATTTTCAACATCATTAGCTATCAGGGATATGCAAAACAAAACTACAATGAGATATCAGCTCACTACAGTCAGAATGGTTATAATTTTCATGACAGGAAACAAGTGTTAGAGAGGATGTGGAGAGAAGGGAACCCTTGTATGCTGCTGGCAGGAGTGGAAACCGGTAGAGCCACTATGTAAAGCAGTATAGAGTATCCTCAGAAAACTAAGTATAGATCTATCATATGTTCCAGCTATTCCACTGCTGGGTATTTTCCAAAATCTTGGAAACACAAATACATAAAGATATATGCACCCCTATCATCATCGCAGCATTATTCACAATAGCCAAGACTTAGAAGCAAACTAAGTGCCCATCCGGGGAAGAATGGATAAAGAAGATGTGGTATATATACATGATGGAGTACTACTCAGCCATAAGAAATGATGAAATCTGGCCATTTGTGACAACATGGATGGACCTTGAGAGTATTATGCTAAGTGAAACAATTCAGAGGGAGAATGTCAAATACCATATGATCTCACTCATAAGTAGAAGATAAAAACAATGCCAAACAAACACACGGCAATGGAGATTGGATTGCTGGTTACCATAGGGGAAGGGGGGAGGTGGGAGAGCAAAAGAGGTGATTAGGCTCATATGTGTGGTGATGGACTATAATTAGTTTTTGGATGGTGAACATGATGTAATCTACACAGAATTTGTAATATATTACAATAGACATTTGAAAGCTATATAATGTTATAATCCAATGTTACTACAATAAGAAAAATAAAATAAAATACTTAAAATGGTGAGGGAACACAAAGGGAAGCCACACATTTCACTTCTGTCCTGAACTAAAAATTTTTAGACTTTAGCACCTTGGCCGTGACCCATATCAGTGATTTTCATTTTCCAGAGTAAAATACAGAAAGTGGGAGCAAATTTCTCTAGTCGATATTTCCATTATTGGCACTTTAGAGGATGCTTATTTTACAGATTTTTGCAAGAAAGCCTGTGGCTGAAATGGAGGAAAGCAAAAGAGGAAGAGAATGAAGGCTAACCAATGTGCTCAAACTCCAGTGTGAAAGTGGATCATACTCATATACTCACCCTCAGAAATCCTAATTTAGTATTTCTGGAGTGTAGCCGCCCCGACACAGGAAGGGTTAATAATCACTGGAAAAGCTTGCTAATAAACTGTGACCCGGGGGTGAGAAGGCCGGTTAGCCAATGACGGGTAAGACCCCCTTGGGGGGGCAACCTAAGCCAGGTGGCGGCCGCCCTGGGGAACAGATGGAGAAACGATATCGATATCGGGAGCAAGAGGGACCGTTGCCTAAGAGACCTTGCCTGCTCCGAGATAAAAATATAGGAGCATGGCAATAATATGATAATATCAAAACAGAGGCCAAGGGAGGGCTCCTTGAGAAATCACTAGGAATTCTTGGCATTTGCTAATTACTTCATCCAGAACACCTGTGTATGTTTAACAGATGTAAGCTATGTATATATTGAAACGCTGGTTATAATAAACTCAGAGTGGCCATCAGCCCTCTCCGCATCTGTCCTGATGTGTACATTGGATTGTGACACCGACACTGGAGGGGTGCTAGAGTTTATTCTTTTAATCAACAATCCTTTGTAGTTTTGATTCTGATAAGATTTCAATATGTGTACAATATTTTGAAAAACATTGAGCTATGGTGCAACGCCCAGGAAGAGCAAATTTGTCAGAAGTGATCAAGTATGTGCTTGTGGGGTGTGTGTGTGTGTTTCGGAAGGAGCTGGTCGAGATTTTACTCTAAAAGTGAGATGGCAGTCAGAAGGCAGTATTCATTTACGCATCACATGTTTACATGCTGGGCTGTTGTCTAGGCGTTTGCATCTATTAGGAAAAAATTTCTTACCTTCATGGAGCCTAAACGTTAAAGGCGGGAGGAGTCAGAGGGTGACTAACACACTTAATAAATTATATAGTGTGTTAGAAGAAGAAAAATACTATGGAAAGAAAAATAAATAGATCAGGATAGGGAGATGAGAACTAGCTGAGAGGTAAGTTCTAATTCTAAATTGGGAGGTCAGGAATAAGCCTCAGTGAGAAGACGACATTAGCAGATTTGAAGAAGATGAGGAAATTGACCATGAAGATGTTTGAAGAAAGAGCATTCCACGAAGGACTATCATGGGCCCTCTGGGAGGAGTTTAATTGGTATGGGATGGGAGTAAAGAAAATGAGAGGGAGAGCAAAGAACTAACTGGTTCTTTGTAATTACTGTTCAGGTAATGTAAAGCCTTGTAGACCATTGTAAAGACCTCGGTGTTTACTCTGAGGAAAATCAAGAGCCATTGGAAGATTTTCAGAGAAAAGTCACATGATCTTCCTCATATAATTAAACAGACACGTCGGCTGCTGCGTTGAGAATTGACTATGGCTGGAAGTGCTGGGGGTTATCAGTAGAAATGTGGGAAAAATTCAGAAGAAGAAGAAAATGACCATCAGTGGTGGTGAGAACTAGTAGAAATCTGGACATATTTTGAAGGTAAATAAAAAGAAAACTCGAGTAAATGTGAGAGATGAGAGTGTGATAGAGGGGGACAAAGAATGATTCCAAGGTTTTTTGTGTCAGCTACATCAAAGGATAAAATTACCATCGACTGAAATGAGGAAGATTTTAGGAGAGAGGATGATAAAACCCTCCACTTTACTATTCCCAATCACAGAATATTGCACGGTCAGTGCCACACAACATGAGTTTGCCTCCTTCATCTGTTATATACTAGCAATTTACTAGCAATTTGAACAACTCATTGAGCCCCTGTTTTCTCATCCTTAAAATGAAATGACATCTGTCCTGTTGACCTTGTAGCCTTTTTTTGTGAGGAACAGCTGAGATAATAAATGTGAAAAATTTTAATGTGTTATATTAGAAACTTTTAAGATTTTATAATTTTACCTAGACTTCTTTAATAGTTCCAAATTACTGTGAATTTTTAACTTAATTGTAGAAATGCAAAAAAATATAATGGTACTATTTGTTTTATAATTTGTTTTATTTGCTCTATAATACGTGCCAGGCATTGCTTAAAGCAATTTTAATATACTGTTTCTAATTCTTATGGCAACCTTACAGAGGCAGAAATGAAGTTCAGGAATTTAAGAAAATTACCAAGTTCACGTGAATAACAAATAGTATAATAATAAAAATTTAAATTCAGATTCTTTCCTTTACAACATACAACCTCCCAGTAGATAGAAAATCACCAACTAAAACTGATAAATTGTTGCCCTGTTGTTTTAAAAAAAGGTTTACAAATAGTATTATTTCATTAAGAGAACAATAGCAACTAAGCTGAGGATAAATGACCGCGAAGATGCAGAGCCAAAAACTTAATTGTACAGTAAGGCAAATTTGAACATTTTATGTGTAGGAACACTGAGAAAGGGCCAGCTGAGATTAGAAAGACTATTTCATGCGTATATTCCGGAACTAATTTTTCTGTTAATTGAGGGAATTCGATGTGTTCTAGGGCTTTTTCTAAAGTGTAAAGACCCTATAATCCTATTGAATTCATACAGTGAAATGTTATTATGCACTTCTTCAGGATTTTCTTCTACTAAAATAATAGTACTTGCAAAAGACATATTTGTAGTCACTGTTGGACTGTCAGACAAAGGTAGGCTATATAATTTTTATGATAGCAGAAGGGGAAGATAAATCACTTTAAGAGCTTTTGTCAGTATAATTTCATTTAATAACTGAGTTTAATCCGTTTTGGTTTTGGTTTTATTTTCTAATTTGTTCCTTTATAATATCATCTACCACTCTTTCCTTTTCCTCTTGACCAAAGATAAAAAATGCCCTTGTTTTTGAATGGGAGAGCAGACAGGAAATTTTGTGTCTTTTTAATAATCCATGCAATTCATAAATGTCCCTCCGTTGGGCTATTAATTATTTTCAATGCATAAGGTGAAGTTGGAGTTTAAAAATACTACTTTGATTTGATGTTTTGATATTTTTGTTATTAAAGCAAACAAAATTAAGTAAATTAACTATTAACATCTTTTTCTCTTCCTACACTGCACTGTGATCTTTTCTTTTTTGTTTTTTTAACGTTGCTCACCTTAAAGATTTTTATTTCTCCTTTTATCTTGCCACAGACTTACTTCAGTCAAATATCTTTTATTCTTTATCAGAGGGAAACAAAATATTTTAACGTGTTTCTTTCAAATACTACAGGTTATGTGTAAAGGTAACATATCTTACTCCTACTTCTAAATACCCTCGTTCATTGGGCTACACCCCAGGAGGCCAGAAACAGCTGTTCCTAAAATAACCTTAAAGGTAGTGACACAAACATGAATAATCAATACAAGATGAATTAGTCATGGTATTACATGAATTCTCCATCTCTCTAGTTTAATTACCCTTATTTATTAAGTAGTCATATTTATTATTATTATTAACTTGATAAAAACTAATATAAAATTTTCAAATTTGTTGCCTCTTTTCATCCTTATGACAACTCTTTGGTATTGGCCCAGAAGATATAATTATCCCAACTTATTGATGAATAAGTTGAGGCTAAAATAACACATTTTGGAAATTTTGAAGGGCTATTATTTATCCTATAATGTTTTCATCAAAGTCCTCTGAATCATCTATTGCATGCTTTGGCAAATGATCTCCCACAGCACCAAATTTTTCTTAACCCCATATGCCCCATCGGACATCAACACATTGTCCTCACAGCTTATCATCAATACCTAGTGTGTCCCATTGAGCTGGTTCCACCCTTACTTTTGTAATACAGTGTGGCTTCCTTGTCTCTGATTTTGGTAGCCTCTTCCTATATATCCTGGTAAGTGCTGCTTTCTGTCTTAGGTCTGTGTGGTTAAGTTAATTTGGTGCAAATTTGATCCTATAGAAAGCTGAAATGAGGGATAAACCATGGAGTTAGAATTTCTGCAAGTTCATTTTCATTATTGACGTGTTTAATTTTGACAAATGAACCAGAGCGAATTTGAGGGCATAACTATATTTGTACTATATGCATATTACATTAAATCATATTCATAAGTACGTTATGTCCAGAAAAAGAATGAGTAGCTTAGTATGATAAGCTATTTATGTATTTATATTAACATTGATTTGTTACTTACTAACTCATATTTTATCTGCTAGATCTTGTGAGCAGATATTCATTGATAGATAGTCAAGTTTTTAAAATAAGATTTATGACATAAAAGATAACGGATTAATTGAAAAACTTATATTCCTTAAATTTCTTTTTCAACAAATTTAAAAACGTCTTTAAAAGTCGAGAACTTCTATTTGGCCCATTTGCAGAGCTCTAAATAGTGTAGTTTAAATTTCTTGGCTAATTTAAAATTTCTTGACTAATTTATAAACTAAAAACAACACTTTCTAGTGCACAGAGGGTTTGAGGACAAGGGGTAGGAAAGACTAAAACTCTGACGTTGTTTTGGTTTGTAACCCATTAATTTGTTTTGACTAATTTCAAAACTAAAGTTTAAATGAGGGCCCAACAAATTATAGCTCTCACTTCATTATGTTCATTAGCAGAGAATCTTTCTATCCCTCAAGTAAACTCTCCCTTAAAGCAGAGTTCCTCACTGTGCTTAGATATCCAAGCTACAGCCTGGTCATTGCCTCTCACCAGCCACAGAGGCATCAGGAACAGGTGGCCTCCCTCCCTCTCCTTCCTTCTTCACTCTGCTCCAGTCACACCGGATCCTTGCTTTCTGTGAATGCGTCAAGACACGTTCCTGCCTCAGTGGCTTTGCATGGGCTGAAGCAACCTGGAAATGCTTCTCCCAGAAAGCCACATAGCCTTCTCCTTCACCTGTGTCAGTGTTTTGATAAAATGTTACCTTCTCAGTGAGGTCTTTCTAACCCCACTCACCACTGGTACTTCCTAAACCCCTTTCCTCAATACTATTCTTCATAAAATTAGAACAACACACACATATATATATATATATAAGTAGATATATCAGATTATATATAACTCTGGATCTAGTGTAGCTCATCAAACATTATGCTTCCTTTTGATTTTCCCCTTTATGTATGAATGAAAAGAATATATTTGTGGAGTTAAAAAATACCATAGCCAATTCTCACTGTTCTTGAAGGAAATTGAGTATGCATCCAGACACCTTTGAGGACACTTAAATTATCTTAGGTATGTAAGAGAAGAAACATTATTTATGCATGGAGCTTAATAGCTCTTTCATTCTCCATCCTGACAAGGAATGTTCTGGAATTGTCTGGTTAGCTTCTTTCTCTTTACCCCATATCTGATGATACAAAGAATAGAAGGAGCAGTTTTATTCTCATGGAATAACTGATCAGAATTGAAGATGAACTAGATCTGCTACCTGAATTAGATATGTAGAAGGATAGTGAGTGTGGTGTTTTGAGGGTGTTATTAGGTGAGAAGGTACGGCCCAGAGGAGAGGGGGGATCAAGAATGCAAGATGATGGGATGGAATATGCTGCCTGAGGAAATCAGTTCAAGAAAGCAGAGTGAGATGCTTCTATAGACAATGTGGTATTAGCTAATCAAAAAGATCAGGCAATTGTTAATATGAGTTGCTGTGGAACACCTATTTGGTGGGATGCAAATAAAGGGTAGAATTCTGTTTTGGAAGCTATGATTCTTTAAATTTGATACTGTCCTCAGACTACATCACATGAGTCAGGGCTTGATACTCATATTTTACTATAGAGTAGCAGTGAAGGAATAGAAATATTCTGCTGCCATGGAAATGTAGCTTAGCTGCACGGCATTGTGGGAATATCATTCAGCTTTCTTGTGAAGGACATAGACTAGCCATTGTTATAAACGAAGAAAAAGTGAGAGAAAATAGAATATAACCTTTGATTCATGAAAGTTGAGCATTGTGCCTCTTATTCTATAAACCACAAGTAGTTTGAATTACACATAGGAAATAGAAATTATCACATATTTGTTATTCCTAATTGTGTTAGAGCAAGAGAATAGGCAGGTAACTTCCATATATGCCATCAAAGTATTTGTCAAGATGTAGTTCCATGCAAAGGACTAAACCTCCCCTAAATATCAATCAATGAAATTAATAATAACTCTTGAAAATGGCCAGGATATTGATTTGAGTCATTTGTTATTTTCATACTCTATATCTTATTAAACGGAAAGTAGAAAAATAATAATCTGAGGTTAGTAAAGAGCTTACCAAAACAGCAACATACCTTAAAAAAAACAGGTGAGGGAATATTTGAAAAACTGGAATGCAAGGAAAACAGCAGGCCCAGATGGCATGCACAATAGGGTATTAAAGAGAACCAGCTTGTGAATTTACCAGATTAATCTGCTTCAGTCAGTAATAAATCATGAATGTCTGAGTGAGAGGACTTCAGTCCATTTAATGGAGGAATAAAAATCATACAACCTATCTGAATTGAAAGAAAAGTGAGAATGAATTTTGCCAGAGAACTATATACACAATGAGAAATATTTTCTACAAACACATCAAAAGCAAATATATAGTAAATTAATAAGAGGAAGCATTTAAGAAAACTATATGAATTTTACATTTGCTTTTTCCAAAAAGAAATAAATGATTCTATTTGATACTATAAGTTTAGTAAGATTTGAAGCCTAAACAATTAGAACAATGCAGCAAGGATAAGATAAGGATCTAATTTTCTTTGCTGGGAGAATTTGATACAATGCATTTTGACAGACATCTTGGAAAGTAGTTGAATATTGCTTGAAAAACTTTTTCCAGTAGCTGAAAAATGGGTCAAAGACATTGAGTAATATCAATATATTTAGTGTGTTTTACTGGCACTTAATTTTATATAAAAATGTAGATATTTTAATTTTATATAAAAATATGGATATATTTTATATAAAAATGTAAAGATAAGATACACATGTATGTAATAATGGTAATATAGCTAGATCTTCCTGACAGCATGGTGTAGTAGTTGTAGTATTTTGTTTTTTTAATATATGAGGTGTTATTGTTCATGGTTGATAGATTGTAATCCCCTCTCCTTTCCTTCTCATGGCCTTTACTCTTCTGTTTACGTGAAGTGTGAACTGTTGTTCTTGCTAAATGAGTCTGTCCACTTTTCTCTGAATACTAAGTTTTGAGAAGAGATGTGTATGAGGTGCAGGTATGTCGGGGGTGGAGGGACCTCTCATACACACATGCAAACACGCATGCGCAAAATCGTTGAGTAGAGGAAACACAGAGCTGCAGTTCAGAAGACTTATCTTTCTTCCATTTCCCTAATAAAGTAATACAAGAGAAAATAAAGACAACCACAGTCATCTTGAATGCTCACTGTGTACATTGTCCTTGGTCCTTCAGATACATTGTTTGTAATCAACCCTCCTGTCTGTCCCCATTTGACATATGAGGACACTGAGTCTAGAGAAACTTCAGTGCCTCAGGATGGGCCAATTCTAATCATAACAGAGCTTTAGATTAAGCTACTGCATTCTTTCCATCTTAGAACAGAGTCAATAATGGGGACTTTCCAAAGGTCACCAAATAAATGCTGTACTTTCCTCTAGGTTTATAAAAAAAGTATACAGTTTCCTCAATAGCATGGCAGAGAGACTGTTTTTTTCTGCCTCTTTCCTATTTCAAGGGCTTTGGGAGTATACATTCTATGCCATTAGAGGTGTGTTTTCAACTTGAAAGGAAGTTATTTAGCAAAGTGAATGGGTGGCATTAAGTCATAACACCAGGATTCATTAGGGAAAAGAACTTTTCTCCATAAAAGGAAAGTACAAGACATGATTGGATGATGACGACTATGAGAGACATAGGGTTATTATTATTTTTTAGTTGAAACCTACAAAATGAGCACCTTCCTCATCTCTCAGTGTGTGTTGCAGGTCCTCCACCTCTGGGGCTGCAGCACTGTGTTAGGCTCTGTGGGGATCAAGGAAGGTAAAACAGTAAGAGCGATGGAAGGTGAAGTCTATCACATGGGGAGAAAATGAGGAAGAAAACATCGGAAAGACCATTTCTATGATGTTTTGTTGTTTGTAAGAAAGAGGTTTTTGGTTCAAACTCACTCCCCTTGGCTCAGGTCTCTTTGGACTCCTCATCTTCCCCAAGTGCAAAGACTTCCTCACAGGTTCTTCCTCCATCTCCCCTTGTTCTGCCGCCTCCCCCTGGAGCCTCAGAGATGAACATAAACATAGGCAGACAACAACAACACAAACATCTCCTGGGAAAGGAGATCCTCATTTGTTTTATCCTTTACTGAAGCTAAAGGTCAGACGTGTATAATCCAGGCCACCATACCACTTTTGCATTAAAATAAATAAGTAAAATTTAAATCCAAAGCCTGTGTAGCTTCTAGGGCACCATAAAAGGCTGGCTGATTTATTTTTCTTATGCATTGCTTTGCATGAGCATACATATATCTCCTTATCATTTGGTTTCTCTTTTGTGATTTTCTTGTTCACCACCTCCTGGCTGCAACCTGGCTCTTGTTTCTCTTTCTAAGTCATCTGTGTTGCAGTTAAATTAGCTCCTTGTTGGCAGTAAATGGGTTATAGAAGAAACTGTCAGAGTCTACGTAGTGACAGTTAACTCCATATTCTTTGTGATTTGGGGAGGTGGGGAGACACGCAACAACAATATAGAGGTTTATACTGCTGTCTGCACTGCTTTCCTCTCATACTGAGCTAACTCACATGACAGGTGCCAGAGGCTTCACTGTAGCCTGGATGCATTAAGCTGCAGCAATGCTGTGTCTGTGTTTATATTTGTACAGACATGATCACTGATGATCCTTCTGAAGACTTACTAGCCTGGTGTAGGGATAAGTCCCTGTTCTTACTTGAGTGATTACTTCGTGTTGTGGACTGTCTGTGGCTTCTTTCAGTCTCAGCAGGGCCACTGCAGTGATGGGTGCCGACGGGTAGCTCGTTGGGGAGTTAGTTGTATTGGACTTGTGGGTTTCACATGGGAGAGTTTCTTTTGTTGTTTTTCTTTTCAGTTTGAATGTTGGGTCTTTAAAAAGATGAGGTAGCTACATGGAAAGCTGCTCATTTTGGCCAAGGGCTTTCAGTAAAAAATATATTCATAATATGAATGACTCTTAGTCAACAATATTCTTCCCTTACCTCTAGAACCTTCCAGGTTCTCGTTTGGCAGTGAACTCTTTTCAAATTGCAGTTTGTATGAATGTTTCAATTTCGGGTAGCCTGAAGGAGGCTCTATAGAGGCTCAAATAGGCCCTGAAATTTGCCTTACAAAACTTGGTCCCTAAGCCATCCTGAAGCTTCCTTTCCCTAACTCTTGGAATAGTTTATTTGATGCCCTAAGGACAGAACGCACGTTAGCCACCATCTTTGTTAAACAGCTAAATTCTCTGCCCGTTTTTTTTTAAGTAGAAATTTAATGCTCATACTGCTCAGCAAGCTGGCTTGCATGAGTGTTCTGAAGATTAGCTAGATAATATGATTCTTTTAGTGTTAGAAATGCCATATAAGTTATTTCCTTTGTGTTAGTGTGTATGTATATATGTGTATGTACACAAATATAAAAATACATATATGACAAGTATATGTCTATATATCCCTTCTTTCATAACTTTTATCTTTTATAACACTTTATCCTTTCTTTTATAACTTTCATAATCTGATAGCACTTAATATGTGACTTGTCCATGGTACACGTTCAAGTAATTCTTGAATAATTAAATTGCATGTATAATTTGCTTTGCTCTCCCCATTAGTTCACTCTCAATCACTTCCTGCTTTCCACATTATAATGACATTTCTACATTGCATGATATTATCAAAACACAAGTATGACAAGGCTCCCTAACCCTTCCTTCAAACCCGTGAGTGTCTTCCATTGATCTTAGGCCACAGAGAGCTATTTTTCAACATCTTATGAGGCCAGGCATTATGTAACACTTGCCTACCCCTTCAGCCTCATCATGGACTAAAGTCTGTGACTGCATTCCGGCCACATGGGCCTCTGTCAGCTCCTCATACTGGCCATGCCTCCTCCCACCACAGGATCTTTGTATGTGTCGTCTCTTGGCTGAAGTCCTCATCTCTGTGCTCTTAACACCTCTTCTCCATCTTCGCTTGCCCTGAACCTACTCAATCTTAAAGGCATGAGTTAAGACACCATGAAGACTTTTATGCTTCCTCTAGTGGGAAAGAGTCTCTTCTTCCTGTGTTCTACCAATGAATTTTAGCTATATATCTCATATATCATTTATGATAATACATCTTCCACAATTTTATTAGAATTGTAGTGAGGCTGTAAAAAGATTTCCCTTAGTGATGCACAATGGACTTCCCACAAAGAGAAAAGGTCACCTATTAGGAGTGTGATCCACACAAGCAACTTTTAAAACAAACAAACAGTATAATCAGTTATGAGTTTTAGAAAAATGAGTTAGGTCAGCAATACTTGAGAGACATTTTTGTTGGAGATTAGTCTCTGAAGCTATTGTTAAAATAAAGCTTTTGTTCAATCCATTTTATCATTAAATTCAATTTCTTGATTGTGGGATCCGTGTATGATAGCCTTTGCATAATTCACCAGCTCAGTGATCTTAGCTCACTGTCTTACAGGTAGAAATTTGATAAGTGTGTGATGAAAAGAAGCTTTCAGCTGTCCCATATAAGCAACAGGTCAGGTTTATATATCTCTTCTGACGTAGATAATCAGCTACCTTTACATGGAAAAGCTGTCCCATGCCCTTCCCAACATGTCTCCCCAATTACTTTCTCCTGTATACTTAATTCCTCAAATGACAATGTTTTCTTCTTTCTTCTGTTGTTTTCATCGTTCTCTCTCTGGTTCTTAAGAATTGTATTTACTTAATATACCTAAACCTTTACATTTCTAATTTTCATACTCGCTTCTTGGGTTGTGCCCTCTCATCTCTGGTTATGCCTGTGTACTTTGGCTCCATCAACCTTTTATTCTGTGGCTCTCATACAATAAATGCTGAGATCACTCCCATCTTTCCTACCACTCAAGATTGTCTTAGGGGGTTATCCTCCTTGCCAGGCTCCAGTTTCATCAAGTACCTAATTTGTCATTTGAAGCTGGTATTTCTATTACTCAAATTTCCAGTGATAACAGGAATTATTTCATTTTTGTCTTTATATCATGTACAGCTCATAATACTGTGGGAGAGCTTAATGCTTGAAAAGAGTTTATAAGTCTGCTAAACCTAGCCTCTTCTAAAGCAACTTCTCCCTGAGATGTTAAAATTTGGGTACTTCTCTGCAGTTGAAACAACAGTTTAAATCACCCACTAATGGTAAGTCTATAGGAAAACAGGCAAAGGTGGAAGAAGCGTGCCCCAGAGGATTCACCGTGAAAGGTTACATTTTCCAGGGTCCTGTATTCCAGGGATACAGTTATGGAGAGAGATTTCTGTGTGGTCTAAAGATCACAGAAACTTGCATATGCCAGAGCCTTACCCTGTTTGTGCATGAAGTCTTTTTTATTTTCTCACCTTCTTATTAACTTCAGATACCCACTAGCAAGGTAATGTCACCTCAGTCCCTTAAAACATCAATTAAAAGCAATTCTTAGGGCCTCTATCCAAAACCAGGAAGCTTGCTTTTCCTCTCTCATATGTACTAGCCAGTGTGAGCTCCATGAACATTCAGATTTTAGTTTCTACCTGTGAAATGCGTGGATCATCATCCTTATCAGACATGAAGGAAAAAATCAGATCCCAATTTCCCAAACTTAAATGTAAACAAACTTTCACAGTATATGAACTACCTTTGAATCCTTTGTGACTATATGTACATGGAATTTCTACAGAGTTGCAAAAAACACAGATATCTCTTCTGGTAAACCTTCTAGCAACTTTTAAAATTTCCTGCTGAGATGCTCTTTGTTCAAAAAGCAGCTGTGTGGCAAACTGCCTGGGAAAAATGAAGGCAGGTGGAGAATCTGGCCATCTTTTTATTCATTTGCCATAAATCATTTAATTGATGCCAATTCTTTTGTTAAGTACAGTGATAGGCAAGAAGCATAGAAAGATGAAGAGAAATAGTTCTAGTCATAAAGGGCTCATCGAAAATTAAACAGACGTGTATGAAAACTTTCAATTAGCAAACTGAAGCATAAGAGTGAAAACATTACCTAAAAAGCTGGCAACAGAATTCCTCACAGGGAAGTAATCATCTTAGTAGGAGATTAAACACACTTCTTGCAAAAACTGATAGAACAAGTAGAAAAAAATAAGTAAAGATAGAAAATATTTGAAGAATGTGATTAACAAAATAGACCTAATTGGCGTATATAGAATACTGGGCCAAATGAGTGCGGAGTACACATTCATTTCAAAGACACACAGAGCGTTTACCAAAATTGACTATACAATGGGCTAATTTTCAACCAATTTCAAAGGATAAAAATTATACAAATGCATTCTCTGACCTCAGTGGAGTAAAGCTAGAAATCAATATCAAGAGGACAACTAAAAATACTCCCAAACTTTGAAATTACACAGTATGTAAATAACCTCAGTTGAATAAAATACCACAAAAATAAATTAGACACATTTTGAATAGACTAATATTGAAAAGATGATAAATCAAATATTGTGGAATAGTTATGGTCATGCTTAGAAGGAAATTTACAAACATAAAAAGAAAATAGAAGAAAGGCTGAAGATCGGTTATCCAAGAATCCATTCCAAGAAGGTAGAAAAAGAGCAAAATTAACCCAAAAGAAGTAGAAGAAATAATCAAAAGTAGAAATGAAAGATACAAAACAAAAATGTACAATAGAGAAGATTAATATGGGAAGGTGTGTTTTTTGAAAAAGTTAACAATATTGATAAATCTCTACAACCCTTGATCAAGAAAAAAGAAATTTTAATAATAATTTCAGGATTGAAAAAAGGTACGTAACTATAGATCCCACAAATGTTAAACTAACAAAATACTGTTAATTTGGGGCCAATACACTTGTCAATTGGAATAAAACTGGACAACTGCTTAGAAAAAAGCAATTTACCACAGCTAGCACAGAAAGAAACTATAAATATTCCTTCACGTACTAAAGTGATTGAATCTGAAATTAGAATCATTCCCACAAAAACATGGCTGAATTTGCTGGTGAGTTCTTGCAAAAATTTAGAAAGAAATGGTGACAATCTTACATAAACCCTTACAGAGAATGGGAAGAAAGAGAATATTTTCTGATTTGCTACAATCAATGTAATTCAATGTAAGTCAACGGACTTCAATTCATTAAATGATAAAGGGAGGAAATTATTTGATATTAATTGTTGTAGAAAAAATATTCACTAAAATTCAACCTCCATTAATTTTACTAGCTAACTCAGAATGCAATAAGAATATTTCTTTAATTTGGTAAAAAATATTAAGAAAAACTTGCATCGAACGTGTTTTATGAAAAAAATTTGAAAGCTTTCTCTTTGACGTTATCAACAAGACAAAAATGCTCTCTGGTGCCACATATTCAATATTGTATTGTATCAGAGACCTCAGCCAGAATAATAAGGGAGGAACACATACAAACGGTGTAAGAATAGGAAATATTTTCTAATGACATGATTTTGAAAGTAGTACATCCAAAAGAACATACAAACTATTTGAATGTAGCAAAATTACTACTGTAATCCTATATCACAGCAACAATTAACAAGAAAGTGAAACTTAGAAATGATACCATTTACAATAACATGAAAGAATAGTATAGTACACACTGAATACCTAAGACTTAACCAAGTTAAAGGCATGAAAGACCACTATACGGAAAACTATAAATCACTATTGAGAGAAATTAATAAAAACCTAAATAAATGAATGGCTCTATAATGTTTCTGATTTGGTAGATACAATATTTTAAAGCTGTCAATGTTTATTTATCTATAAATTATAATTCCAGAGGATGTTTTGATGGAAAACGTCAAGCTAATTATAAAATAAATGGAAAACGAAAAATGACAAATCCAGATCACCTTGAAGAACAACAAAATCAGCTTACACTATCAAACATCAATGCATATTATAAAGCTACAATAATTAAGACAGTGTGCTATTACCCTAACTACAGAAGAAAAGACCAACGAGATGGAATAGAAAGTCAAGGAATTTACCCAAACATATATGAACACCTGATTTGTGGCAAAACTAGCTCTGTAGGGCAGTGGTAAGGATTGGACAAGTGGTTATTCATAGGAAAGAGTAAAAGGAGTCTTGACCACTTCATTATACTAGACACCAGGGAAAAAAAGCAGGTTACAGGTCTAAATACATAAGATAAAATAATAAATTTTCCAGGATTATTGCATAGGTAAATATCTTTATGATCTTGTAGAAGACGTAGATTTATTAAATAGGCTAATATTCTTAACCAAAGAACATTAATTATAAAAGAAAAGATCAACAAGTTAGAATATATTAAAATTAGGAAGTTCTTTTAATTAAAAACATTGAGAGTGAAAAAGCAACTCCTAGACCGGAGGTTATTTTTAACACATTTATTCAATGTGTATAAATAAAACCAAAGGCGCTTCTCCAAGTTAATAAGTAAATGGCAGGTAACCATACAGAAAAATGTAAAAAGGACTTGAACAGGCACTTTACAAAAGAGGTTATCCATTTGGCCAACAAATATATGAAAATGTGCTCAATTTCATTAGTCATCAATGTTGCAAATTAAAATGATAGATAATACTATCCACTTAGGTAGCTAAAATTAAGAAGTCTGACAAAGTTCATTGTGGGCAAGAATGAAGAACAGTTAGAATTCTCATACACTGTGGATGCAAATCACAATTGGTACAATTACTTTGGAAAGCTCTTGGTAATTACTAGTAAAGCTAAATAGTCACATATCCTATGAATCACCAATTCTACTCTTAGGGATATGCCCCTCAAAATAAATATATATATGAATATAAAAATGTGTGTGTTTGTGTATGTTTACAGCTTTTCACAGTACCGTTATTTGTGTTGGCCAAAAATGAAATCAAACCACCAGCAGAGAATGGAAAAATGATTTTTGATATATTCATCTAATGGGATACTCTACAACAATGAAAATGAACATGCTAATGTTACATGTCACATCACAGACGTTACATGAACTCACACAAACATAATGCTGAGTGAAAAGGATGGGTAGCAGCAAGTATGTGAGATAGTTGTTACCTTTGATAAGTAGTGACAGTGGAGTGTGAGGTGGGCATCTGGGCTACTGGTAATGTTCTGTTTCATCATCTGGTTTGGTAGATGCTGAGTTGTGTTCACTTTGTGAGAATTCATTGACTTGTACATTTTTGATTTCTGCACTTTTGTGTACTCTGGCACTTAAGATAGATTTTTTAAAGGGGATTAAAAAAAGAGATGCTTTTCTCATTTTAATATTATCTAAAATCTTCTCTTCGATCTCCTTAATCCTAGAATTTGATCTGATATTATTGCTCTTTTAATGAATTCTTAAAATCCTCCTTGACCTAAAAAATTATGAAGAAACTATTTAACATTAAATATAAATGGAATTTTAAAATACTAATTTTAAATCTCTTTTTTAGGAAAATGTAGCTTGAGTAATAAACAATTTCTTGAGTGTTATTTAAATATGTTTTGTGATCTATTATATTTAGTAAATATTCTCAGGACATTTAAGAGGAAAACATTCAAAATTCAATACAAATCTACTTATTCTACACCATTAACTTATGTTTTCAAATTTTTACGTTTATAATGTTAGTATAGCTACTCTTATTCTACTGATGTTTTTTGTTAAATTCTGGTCTCAATGTTGCCAATACAGTTTTTATTGTTTCTTTCTTTATTTTTTCATAATTTTATTTTACTCTCTTTGTTAATTTCTTTGTTATACTTATTGAATTATTGTTTTGAATTCAAGCTAAAACTCTTTAAACTTAAAAAATATTGTGCTTATTTTTCAAAGCATTGTGCTTATTATGGCTTCTGACAGTGTGTCTTGTAGTTTTTCTCCTTTTTCCTTTTATATTCATTTCAGTTCCCTTTCTATATTTGCTTCCGTGGTATAGATTAGGTTTTATCTTCTACGTGATTTGGAGGATATGCAGATTGTTTTTCTTTTTTATTCCACTGTTACATATTTTAGTTTTTTTTCAGTCATGCTTAGAATTCTCCAAAATTAATCCAACATGTCCAACTTTGTAATGCCAGTGGGATTTGTTATGTTTTTGTCAATAGTCGTATGTTACATAAAAGTTAAAATATTAACTTTTAATACTAACTTTTGGAAAAAATTAATATAGTTCTTTCTATTCCCAGGTTCCTTTTCTCTCGCTTTCTAGATTTCCATAAATTCAACATAGAATTAAAGGCCTGTAATTCAAATACTAGCATTAAACTGAAGGTGCTTTTTTTCCCTTTCATTTTACCTTTAATTTTGAAAACAAATTAAAATAATTATTTTGGCTTATTGGCATAACATTTATTTTTACACTTTGTAATATATCATTCTATTTACTTCTCTCATATTTTAAAAAAATAGTACTTGATACTCACCGCCAATCATCTCTTCTCTAACATTACCATGTTTGAATTTAAATTTTGCTTTGGATTTCTCTCTTTGTGCTTGAATGCACATGTGGAAGGCTCTGTTGTGGGCTATGTGGGAAGGAAGCACTGTCAACCTGTGGCTCTGAACGAATGGAAGTCTCCCTTAGGAGCCCCAAATATTGTACACTACACTTTATTTCTAGGGGTACCATGTGCACCCCTGGGGTTTTATTTCTTGTGTGGAAGCCATGCATTAACTTGTCATCATTCTGAAAATGTGGTGACTTGTACCTTAGGGATGTTCATAAGAGATCTTCAAGTGTTTAGGGAAACATCACTAGGAAGTCATGTAGCCCTCAGATGACTGCACAGATCTCTACAAATGAGTAATCCTGGGTTACCTGGGTGATTTCCTAGAGAGATAATGGATTGGTTGTTCAGACACACCTTGTGGTTAGTTTTACCTACAATGAGAGTCATTTAATTAGAAAAAGGTGGTATGGAATTTGTCAATGACAGCATCTTGTCCCTGGAAGGCATTCAGGCTGGCCTCAACTCCCTGACTAGAGTTGCTATTGATGACGGAACTGCCCCAAACTTCTCTTGTGGGCCAATGAGGAGTCTGTGCAGTTGGTAATATATCCTACTACAATTGGGTCAATGCCATTGGCCAAAAGAAAGGAACTTTAGAGAAATTTAAGGAGGAAGGCACCTGGCTTTCTAAGATAGACCCTGATTATTTATTGCATCTCTTCAGCTGTCTAGAACTGGGACCCTGGGGGTCCCTGGCTGGAGTCAATACTGCAGGTTGGCCACATCCTGCTGCCTGGAATCCTATTGATAGAAGATTTAATTAAATCCTACATGACACAAATTGAATGGATATAATCTCAGCCTTTGTCAGTCAGATTAATTAGAGTGGCCAACAGAGAAATATGCATATGGGAATATTTTCTAGAAGCTAAGAGTGTAGAAACCAAGAGTGGGGTTGTTGAGAGACGAATCTTCCTTGGTCTCTCTCATTTCAATTTGCTCTAGACTCTCTTTAAAAGAATGCTGATGTAAGCAGACAGCATTTGGAAAAGATAGTGATTTCTCTTACATTCCAGGGGATAAAGATATATATATCTCGCTTTCTAGAGCAGATTTATTTATATTACCAAATACTAAAGATAAGGATGTCTCCCTCTCTTCCCTGGACCAGACTTACTTATATTACATGGAAATAAAGATAATATCATTCTCTGGAGAGGAGAATAGGCATAAGATATCTGGGCTGCCTAATCTGGGAGTTTCTCTCCTAAAATTCATCCCATAGCATGGGCAACACTTGGCTCTCACCATATCATTTTGTGGGAACTGGAGCTTGAGGAAATAGCACAAGACGTCACTCTGGCTATTGTTACTCTTGTGAGTAATAAACTATCATTTATCTCTGAACCAAAAGGCTTGTGTTTTCTGCTATTGTCGATGAAACTGTGACAGGCTAACTTACTACTTTTCAAATAGAATAAAATCTTACATCTTCACAGTTCCTTCCTTAAATATATATTTATGATTTTTATATCTTACTGATAAACTGACCATTTTTATTTATGAAATACCCTCATTTGTCTCTTAATATTTTTTGTTTTAAAGTCTACTTTATCTGATATTAGTGTAGTCAATACTACTTTTTTTGCTGTTTGCATGGTATATTTTTTATTCAATCCATTTACTCTCAAACTGTCTGTGTAAAATATGTTTCCAAAAACAAACAAACAAACAAATAAATAAAATATGTCTCTTGTAGATAGCATAGAGTTTGGCTCCCCTTTTTTTCATTCTGAAAAATCTCTGCCGCTATTTTGACTGCTTAGTGCATTGCCAGTCAATGTAACTATTGAAATGCTTGGATTTAGGTCTACCATTTTATTTCTTGCTTTCTGTTTTCCCCTTTGCTTTTTGTGTCTCTGAATCTTCTTTTCTAAAATCTTCTAGATGCTTTGAACTATTTAAAGATATACATTTTAATTTAGCTACCGGAATTTTAACTATATCCTTGTGCATGATACTTAGTGGTTTCACTGGGGATACAAAACATATGTCATAACTTTTTACAGTCTGGTTATACTTGTTATTGTACCTCTTCACATAAAATGAAGAAACCTTGCAATATGTTGATCCATTTACTGGCCTTATCCACTATATTATTGTTGTCATATGTATTACATTTATATGTATTATAAGCCTCAAGAGGCAACTTTATAATATTTTCTTTAAACAGGGTCATGTATTTTCAGGAAATTTAGCATTTCCTAAGAAATTTTCCTTCAACTTGAAGAACTTCCTTTAGTATTTCCTTTAATCCAGATCTACTAGTACAAATTTTCTTAGTATTCCTTTATTTGAAAATGTCTTTATTTTGATTTCATTCTTAAATAATATTTTAATTGGCTACACAGTTTGGGGTTTAAAGTTTGTTTGTTTTATTCTTTTTGTACTTTATGGATATTATTCCATTTTCATCTGGAATTCATAGTTTCTGATTAGAAGTCATCGTACATTTGAATCATCCTTTCCCTGTATACAACAAATTGTTTTTCTCTGGCTGCTTTCAAGGTTTTCTATTTACCTTTGTTTTCCAGGAGTTTTACTACCATGTGCCTATGCATAACTTTTTTCTATATTTATTCTCCTTGTAATTCACTGAGTTTTCTTGATTCTAAAAATTAATATTTTTCCTCATACTTGAGGGAAACATTTTGACCATTCTACTTTAAATATTTTTTCTACATCATTATCTCTCTCTCATATCCTTCAGGGACTTAAACTGCACATACAGTAGACAACTTGATATTGTCACACAGGTTCCCAAAACTCTTTTTATTTAAAAGAAACTTTTTTCTTTGTGTCCTTCAGATTGAATAGTTTCTATTATTCTATCTTCAAGTGCACAGTACCTTTCTTGTTATCTCTATTCTTCTGTTAAGTTCATCTATCATCTTTTGTGTATATTGTGTGCTTAGATGTGTCTGTGTGAAAAAACTGCTGTGTTTCTCCCTTTCTTTTAAAAAAATACATCAACATGAAGGGTAACAAGAAGAAGAGCACTAAAGAGCTGGCTAAGAAATGAAATGAGCCTCCAAGGAGACTAAAATGACACTATGGGTGAAAAGAAATGTATGAGAGTGGAGACATCTGGGAGGGATAGAAGCAAATATAGAATGTGGAGAATGAGTGCTGTAGGGAAATAAAATGAACTGCTTCCACATTTTGATAATGTGGTTTATAAGGTTGTGATATGAGGCTGGACAGCCAGTAACAAGTGAATCTCCTGTGGTTACCAGAAGTTCAGAGAAGTAAAAATTAATTTAGGTGTGGATGGAAGGGAGTTTTCTGCAAAGGTCCAAAATTACATGTGAGTTTTTCTAGAGCAAAAGCTGTATCTGTGAGAAAGGAGTTTGCAACCTGTCCTAATGAACATGGATCACTTGTGCATTTGCAGAGGGAGGAAGGACAGTACTGCAACTAGTGGGGTTTCAGGCCACTGGCAATCTATAAATGTCTGAAGAGTAACACATCCTTATATGGATAGGATATTAGCTAATAGTTACTGTGAGGTGAGCAACTCATTCAAAGTGAGATGACCCAGGAATTATCATTTTCTACAATAGAACTAACTAGCAATATGCATATATGTCATATAGTGATTCATATCACTATATGAATATATATATTTAATATATGTGCTTAATGTGATGGTGAGAGTCATATAATTTAGATATTCATAGGAGGGTTAGCAAAGAAGCTCTCACCACATTCCAAAATACAAAGAAACATATTACTTTAGGTAATTCACAAAAAATACTTTTGGGAAGAGGTGCTTCATAGAAAAATATTGTTATTTAAAATATTATGTATTCATTAATCTCTTCCATTCTTGTATTTCAGGGAAAATGAAAAAAGCTTTGGATTTAGAAATATGATTGAATCCTATCAGAAACACTAACTATTTTAAAACAGAACAAGCTGTTTCTGTCACTATTACCTTAATTGTAAAAATGGGGATAATATTTCCCACATAATTATTTTAATGACTAAACTAGCACCATACCTGACATATAGTAGTCAATTTCTGTCATCAGTTCACAAATCTAGCAAACTTCATCATGGAATGAATGCACTTGGGATTGATCCACTATCATTAATTAGGAGGGAATATGACCAGTTTTCACAGTGTCAACATATCCATCTCCTTTGCTCAGTTTGTTAAAGTGTAGTTGGGATTTTGCTTTTCTCATACAAGTGTTGTATACTTGATTTGATGAAACTGCTGTAATATCAATTTCATTCTCTGTGCAGAGTTTTCATTCTCATCGTGAACGAACTCTGTCAAATTTCTAATCTTCGCTTAGCTGGAGTGAATAAGCTAGTGCTTATTAAATTCCAAAGCTCTCTCTGAGAATTGTTTTCTCTCACATTTCAACCCCTTTATGACCTAGAAGATGGGAATGCTGTAAAAAGAGAATAAATGAATTACTTAATTTAGTAGAGCAAAAATCTATGGGTGTACTTCCTAAGGAAATAAAAGATGCTTTCCCACAGGTTAAGATTCTCAGAAATGTTCTTTCCTTCAATTGTTTTAAAATAAAAATGTAAGATATTTTATTTGGGGGGAAGTAGTTTAATGCTGATCAGGCTTTCCCCAACAACGTGGTTTATAGGATGAGCCTGTTAAATTAATTTATGTTTGATCATTACCAACTTAATCTCTTTTAAATTGATTTTATGTTCAGGAGGAGGAGAAATATCGAGTGCTTGCTTGGACCTTTTCACTGTGCTTCTTATTATGTCTTCTCATTGTGGCAAATAAGTTGAAAGATTTCTCCCTTTTCTTAGACAAGAATGGTGAATTCAGTTCTTTGATTTCCTGCTAATATGAATCCAAAAATTTTTAGGTTTATTCATATTTATGGCTTAAATCTTTACTGTTTGGAGTTTCACAGACACATTAAAAATATGGGCAATATATTTCTGAATGAAGGACATAAAAATTGGATTCAATAAAGAAATTAGTCTTTAACTAATTGACCTGGCTAACTGTTAATCATATTTCTGATCTCAGGTTGGACATTATTTCTCCTGGAATCCTTTTCTGACTTCCTAAGGCTAATTTTGATGCTTTCCCTATGTGGTCCTCAGATCTTGAGACTTCCCTTCCCATAAGGCGTTTCCCATTGTATTGTAATTATTTAATGGTCTCTTTGTCACTAGAGAGTAGACAGAACAGGAATTGTGTCTGTCTTCTTTAATGCTATTCACAATGTTAAGAACAATACCAAACATATAGCAGATAATCATAAGTATTTGTTGAATGAATTAATAAATCTGATATGTACAATGCCAGAGATTATCTTTTTCTACAGACGCATTGATGATAATGAAACAAGCAGACATCGCAGAAGGACCAAGAAAATTTTGGAAACTTTGGTCCTGTGTTCATGGTTTTCCTACATTTCTTTCTTTGATTTTGAGTTGAGCCACCCAATGTCCTTGCCAATTATGTGTGCCAAAAATGATCATTTTTGCTTGGGTTCTTTTGAATTGGATTTTTATTCTTTATAATGACAATAATCATGACTAATAATTTTGGTATTGGTCAAATAGATCAGTTAAAAGTGGAACATTAATGTCTTTGGAAGAAATGTATTTCTATACTTGTTGACTGTCTACTTGTGTCCACTGCTATTCTATGTTCTGAGGGTATACAAGTTCCTGGGATAGAGTAGCTATCTTCAAGGAGCTTGCAGACTAGTGTATTAGGAGATAGTGCATTAATGTATATCCCGCCACAAAAAGTGCTGGTACAAAATATCATATTTCATAGGGGAAAAATAAGCTCTATTGAAAGAACTGTGGGGGTTTTGGCTATAAGTTTTGAGGAGTTTTTTACTGTAGTATATCAAACCTGAATATTGACGGAAGCAATGTTGCCATCTCAAGCTGGCTTGCAAGAACTGATTGTTACTTTTTCAGGAGTTTTGAGAAGCAGTCACTAAACACAGTCAATATTAAAAATTAAAGTATATAAACTTGCTGTTACATAAACTATGCTGGAAACAAAGAAAATAATTTCTCACAACTCTTAGCTTCCTAATTATTTGACTGCATTTTACTACTCTGTATGCTTTTGAGTCATTTGCATTTACTGTACCTGTACAGTGGAAATACTACACTACATGAGGTGTTGCTACTGCTCATCTCTTCAACTGCATGTTCAGTGACGTCACTGTAGTGGCTTGAAGTTGGCCTTGTTAGGAAGATTTAAAAATTGAAAACAGGTAAACACTATGAACGAGTGCTTGATATATTGTTTTTATTTATTCATTTCTCTTGTCTATACTTCACTATTTTATTTGCTAATTTTATTGCCTAAGCTTAATAAAGTGATGGAGAAATGTTAATGAAACAAATTAAACTTTAAAAATATGTTGTATCTGTAGCTGTTACACTGAAAAGCACAGAAATTAAGGAAATATTCTTTCAATATTTGAAAGGAGTTTTGACATATGTCTTTGTTGTTTCATGATCATCTTACTATTTAATGTAAACAAAATTATCAATTGATATTTATGTTGCAACAATGTTAATTCATCACATGCAACCATAGGTTAGTTATGGATATAATATTTCAACAAAAATCATTGAAAACATTTTGGGAAAATCAAGTGACTATATGAAATTTGCAATAAATAATGTATATTTTATTATTATTTGTAAATTATGTGCTACTCAGTTTTATATCAATCAAACATAATAAAGGGGTGTGTGTGTGTGTGTGTATTACATTTTTTAAAGAGCCATTGTGTACAATACTAGGTAGAAGAGCACAAGAGTTTAAAATGACAAACATAGTAGATTATATTGATTTGTGCATTTTTTTTCTCCCTTGTGTCCTCCCACAATTTCTCGATGTTACTGAGGGCAATTGCAAGAGAAATTATTAAGTAAATATAAGCATAAATATGTGTTATACATACATGTATGTGTGTGATTGTTATAATTAACACAGAAAAATGCACAAATTGTAAGTGTACAGCTTGATGACTTTTCATAATTTTATACTGTGACCATACCCCACAAGTAAAGATAGAGAACATTTCTGGCTCCAAGAAAGACCCCTAGTGCCCCTTTTTTCTGGTCAGTGGAATTAGCCACTCTTTTCATTGCCATGATAGATTGGTTTGGCCTGCTCTTGAAGTACATATGAATAGAGAAATACACTATGTACTTTTTTATCTTTGGCTTCTTTCACCCAACTTTATGTTTTTATATTTGTAGCTTGTATCATAGTTTATTTTTCTTCATTTCTGTGTAGTATTCCATTGTATGAAAATGTCCCAATTTATTTACCCTTTCTCCTATGAGTGGGCATTTTTGTTGTTTCCAATTTGAGACTATTAAGAAAAAAGCTCACTAGGGAAAGTTGGAAAATTTCTCTGTATGACTCTTTGATTCTTTCTTCTCTTAAATCCTTTATTCAACCCTGTTGTGGAGTTGGGAATTGTGGCATTTATTATGTCACATCAAGAGAAATATCAGACAAATTGTAATTAAGGAGCATTTTATAAGTAACCATCCTATATTCTTTAAAAATTTTAATGTAAAAGATAAAAGCTGAGAAATGATTGTAAAATAGAGGATATTCAAGAGACAAGACAACTACATGAGTTCAGTGATCCTGGACTGAGTCCCATAATAGGGGGACAAATCTTGCTGTAAAAATATTATTGAAACATTTGACATAATTGAGTTTTCAAGTAAGAGTTACATTAATAATATAACTTTTCAGAGGTTTTATAGAACAGAATCCTGGCTGAAATTCTTGAAACATCAGTGAAGGGGCCCACATACTCCCTCTTTCCTAAATACCAATGCTTGTTCCCACATACTAAGCAAGACTGTCTTAATAGCAAGTACGATCTCTTGTCTCTCTTCCGCACATTCTGTTCCCATTTTGACAGTAAACTCTTGTTCTTTGGCTATTTTGTCCGTAGACGATTCAAGGACTAATTCTAACTCTGATCTTTATTCATCTCCATTGTTTGTGGTCTTCAATTATAAAAATTGGCTGAATTAAAATAATAATGATTGTATACTCTAAGTATGAATGTGGGGGTAGTAACGAAAATAAAAAGGAACACCTCACATTTGTTAAGAGTTATGTGGGTACACAAACATCCATTCATATTATCTTATTTGATCTTCAACATAAGTCAGTGAGAGAAGTAGGAATGATTACTCCCCATTTTTATGAGGAAAATGAGACTTGCCCAAAGTCTCACAGCTAGTAATTTGGAAAGGCACAGTTGAGCCCAAGTCTTCTCATTGTAAGGCCTGGACTTGTACATTGCATAAAGCAACTGCCAGCTTCAGATCTGGATAACTGAGTGGATAATGAGAACAGCAGTGTCAGATCACAGGAGTCACAAGAGCATTTGTTAGGGAAGATATTCCACTGGGTATTGATTTTTAATTATTTTCCAGATTAATAATTGAATTAATTCATTAATCTTCATTCTTTGGCACTGTCACAGAATTTTTTTAAAACTCAGTTATAGTCCTTATAATCCATGAGTTATTGTATAGTTCTTTCCAATCACAGTAGTTCCTTCTAGTTCATCTCATTGTATCTGCCATTGTTCTTAGAAAAATGCTTTCCACAAAGTGAATAATTAATAAATGCTTGTGAAGGAATTGGATTTAAATCTCTGCATAACATATTTACAATAGCATTAAATATAGCAAATGCAAGACCACAATAATATAGGTTTACATTAAATTTAAGCATGCCATGTCTTTATAGATTGGGTAATAGGAAAATTTCCTACTTAAATTTCATAAGAAAGTTGCAAATGAAGGTGAGAATAAAGGGGTTTCTAAATTTGTAATATGCCCATTAAGTAAAGTTTGCAGGTGACTCACTGGAAGGGGTCTGTTTTGGAACCACAGCAAATGCAATTAGTAGGTGAGACTCCAGATCTCCAATTGACAAGGGGTTGAGAAAAAGATCAATAAACAGCTGCGTGAAGAAGAGAATAATCAAAGGTGAGAAACTGAAAATGTACACACAATGCTTCAGTCCCATGTCCAATTGTATTATTGACCATGTTAAAGAGGTATGAAGCCTTTTGAGATATAATTATCTTAATGTAATCAGAGTGATTGAGCTGACATCACTCAGCAACCTATGGGCAGAGAGGTGAAAAGAGGTTCCTCCTCTCTCACAAGTTGTCTTTTTATGGTTAATAGCCTCTGACCCAACTGAATAATTAGTCTCTATTGTATTAACCTGTTAGTCAGAAAGTACAAGCACACACTATTGCAATTATAGAGAATTTTTCCCAGCCCAATAGCATTGTCTTTGGAGCAAGACATTCCTTTAGCAGCTGTTGTAAAGATAATAAAGGCATCTCATGGCAATACCCATTTTTTTTCTTTTTTGTCAAGGTTAAGTTTTATGATCTTACATATTGTAACTGGTAGAGAATTTACTATTTTGAAAATTACTATATCATTCTAGAAGCAACAGAGGATTGCATAAATGTGTGGCATAAAATATGAAAGTGGAAAGAAAAACGTTAATAACAGGTATGGTAGATATGAAGTCCCTTCATAAATAAATATTTTGACAGTTGGGTGTTTTACAGGCTGAAGAAAAATATACACGAGACTATTGACAACAAGTCTGATAATTCCTGAACATGAGAAATTACAAATAGTAATAAATAGTATTGCTTTATTGGCTTATTATAATTACTGTGTCCCTTTATTCAAGAAAGGCTGGTAGTACAGAAGGATTTCTCAACTGAAAACCCCAGTATTGAGAATGGATAATTCGATCATGACAGATTGATTGATCGATTTCCCTGAGCCTCACTCAATGGCTTGACATTTCCAATTTCTCAGTCTTCATTGCTTAAGTTTTATGGATGTTGAATCTTCTCTCTACTTAGTCTTTACTATTTAATAACATCCTTGAAGATTTCCCTATTAAACATATTCCATTAGTCTCTCTGTAAGTTTATTCACATATCCCATGGCCTTTCCTGGAATAAGAGAAAGTTTTTTTTGCTCACCCCATGCTACTGATAGGTATTGATTATTTTAGGGGTTAAAAACAAGTGTGTTGATGGGTTAAGAAAATGCCTTTGAGCGCCACATGCATACTATCAAATTCTGTCTAACATCTAAGTCTTTGTTGTTTTTAATTCTTTTGCTAAGAAAGATTCGCTCTGAGCTAACATCTGTGCCAATCTTCCTCTGTTCTGTATGTGGGTCACTGCCTCAGCATGGCAGCTGACAAGTGGTGTAGGTCTGTGCTTGGGAATCGAAGCCAGGCCACCAAAGCAGAGTGCACTGAACTTAACCACTAGGCCATGGGACCGGCCCCTCTAAGTCCCTTTTTATGGATGCAGAAAAACTCTTTTGGATAAATCAGTGATCTTCAGCATGCCACCTGTATTTTAGAAACAAAGTTTTATTGGAACACAGCCACACCTATTTGTATAGCTAATGGCTACTTTCTTGCTACAATGGCAGAGTTTAGTAGTTGTGGTAGTGATCTGTAGTGACCTTGTAGTCCATAAAGCTGGAAATACATGCTATGTAGCCTGTTACAAAAAAGTTTGCTAAGCCCTGGGCTAAATGAAGTGGAAGAGGAAATTATCTAGGACTCTTTTCTGTTCTCAGTTGTGAAAAGATCATCAACTACCACACACACAAAAACGCATACAGATACTTTCGTTTTACTGCACAGGAAGCTAATATCACACAAGTATAGAAAATAATTGCAGTCCCTTCTACACATACTTATATTTCGAGAGTAAATATAGTGTAAAAAAGATGGTTTTTGTGTATACTGTGTTAGAGTTTAGTTCTTCCACATAATCGTTTAATTTTATTATAACAGCCTTGCAAAATAGATAATGTAGATATGATTATCCCTACTTTCCATGTGAAAAAATTGGAGTTCTAATTTAGAACTTATGTACCCAGAAAATAAATGTAATGAAAATTTCATCCCTAAGCTTAAACTTACATTTCTGTTAGTCCTCTTTTGGCACAGGAGCTGTTCTGAGTTTACTGTACTGTTTACTCTCCCTGAGATCATGGAGAGACTACATTTTCTAACCTTTTTAACAGTTAAGTTGGGTCATATGACTGAGTTTTGGACAATGGATTGTGGGTGAAAGTGATATAAGCTATATAGAGACCTTGTTCTTAAAAAATGTCATACCACCTGCCAGTTCCTTCTTGCCCTGCTCCTGCAGATAGCTAGCTGCAAGACAAGAAAGGTTATCAACCTTTCTAACTTGCACTAGATTTTGTGAGAGTGAGAAATAAATCTCGTTTGGTACAGGCTAACAAGCTTTGGGGGTTATCTGTTATTACAGCATAATCTCGTCTATCCTTACTCATACATAAATAGAATCTTCACTTGAATGGCTTTGCCACCTTAAACATTGTATTCAAAATCAGACTCATGCTCTTCAACCTCTACCTTCTACTCACCCCAAATATATTTTTGGTCCAGCATCCTTTTTATAGGTTGACACCATCTCTAAGATAGAAAGCATGGGGTCTTTCTAGATTCTTTCCTTTCTCCTCACTCTTAAATCTATCTTTGCTAAATTGATCTTTGCTCAAACTGTTAAATTTATTACTTATCTATGTGTTTTTAGCCATCTTACGGACTTTTTTGCCTTAATAGTTTTCTAATATGAAAATTATATGATCTAATAATAATTTTGTTTTTCCTTTTTAAGTCTAGAGTTTGTTTTATTTCATTTGTGTGTCCTCTAGAAAAATGTTGTATAGTGTTATGATAATGATCATCCTAGGTTCTTAGGTTTCACTGCTTGAAATTTGTTGTACTTTTTGAGTAAATATTCTTTATCAAGATAAGAAAGTATCCTTCTCGTATAAGTTTACTATAACTTTTTCAATAATAAATGACTACATTTTCCACTTATTGAATTCCGAATAGTTCTTCAAGTGTTACCTCTTTTGTTCAAACGTTTATGTAAATATTCTTCTTCTGTGGGTTCACATGGTACTTTTTGCATATATTATCACATTGTGTGTAACTATTTGCTTACTTTTCTATCTTCTTTACAAGTCTATGAATTTTAGTGAAGAAACTTTGTTTTTCTTGTCTTTGTGTCCTTGGTACTCAAAAGAGTGCCTATCATAGAACTGTATCTTCAATATATATGCAATAAATGCATTAGTTTCCTTTTTTACACATGCTGATTATATGGACTAATAAAAAGTGCTTTATGGATCAGGAGAATGGGTTTGAATTCTGACTCTGCAGGGCCTGATTTAATAATAATTAAATCCAATAGTTTTTTAGGACACTCATCACAACTTTTTGGTGATTGGGATTTGCTCTGTTATCCTTAGCTTGGCTCTTAGCCTACCCTATGTTAGCTCCCAAGGTTCTTGGTAATGTAACCACAAAGCTGTACTCTTGCCCACTGTAAGGTGTTGGTAATACAACCACAAAGCTGTACTCTTACCCAGGGTGTTTGTTTCAAGTAAGTTTAACTGGGGTCCTACCTTGATTCCTTATTTATTCTCTTGTTCTCTGCTGAGTCTATAACTCTGTTCTGGGATGCTATTATCTTGACAACCTACCCAATGTCATTTTCCAGAGATTGGGACTTTATGATGAACTTCCTATTAAAAATGTGTGTTTCTGCTGCCGGGTTACCATCCGTTTACTTAAGACTCAAGTTGGTGACCAATGTCCATAAACATGCTTGGGCAGCGGGAGTTGGGGGGTGGTGGTCCTGAATTGTGAATCAAGTTCATAATTTGATTAGTTAGTCCTAGCCACAGATTACTCACTTTATCATTCCAGCCTATGGATTTTTCAGTGTGGTCTGCAGCTTTATAGTTTACATTTACAGAGCAGGGAAATTAAATCCTAAAATGAGGTTCTAGAGAAGATCTGTTCTTCATAGAACAAATGTCGAAAAGAGAAAGAGAAAAGACTTGAGTAACTACTCTATTCTCAGAGCAGCTAAAGATGCATACCTAGGATTTCATTATGGAGGAAAGGTCAAGGACTCATGAATAGGAACTGGGGTATTAGGTGGGCATTTGATCTTTGGAAACAGTGCTGCTAGTCACAAGAGCACCATTCTGGCTAGAAGAGTGAGACATCTAGAAAGGACCCTGAACTGATCCTGATGATACCAGCCCTGAATGGTATGTTCTCCAAAACTGTCATAAAAAGAGCTTCTCCAGATGTTTGGAACCTAAGACTAGAGAGTGAAAACCCTGTGAAGATCCCTTTTGATCTGAGAAGCTCTTAATGACTAATTATTGTTAGAGAAGATTCTCTGTAAGTAATACATAGTCATAGACACATCTAAGAAGAATGGAGAAATGGATTAAATTGTCATCATCAATGAATTGACCATTAGAGAATGCCCTATTTATAAATATATTGCCTGTTTTATGCCGAAGATTATTAGTGAGAGGTCATGCAATGTAAAACTCATATAGTAATTGCCTTGGACATTATTGGCCAGGTGTCTAAGAACATAAATCACGGTGGAGAATGATTTTGCATGTGGGACCCCTGTCTGATTGCTGCTAAGAACCATTCCCACTCATGGAATTGCATGATTCTGATTAATCATATTAACATCTTATTTATTCTTTTCTTTATTCATTCATTTACCAAATATTTATTGAGAATTTATTCACTTACATGTAGGAACAGAACAAAAGGTAGGAAGAAAACTGAAACATTTCTCTTGATCAAGGAAAAAAGTTACAAACCTGTGCAACAATAGTTTTCACAGTGAAATGAACATGAAAAAATATGTTTTGTCAGAGTTTGGGTCAGAGCAATCCCCAAATAAGGGTGAGGAAGATATACAACTAAAGCTATATCCAGGTTATACTTTAGAGTATACCCAGATACTAAGGTAGTAAGGATTTAGTACCTGTTACCTTGGTTCATTTGGAATCATTGAAGGCATGTCAAAAATGCTAAACTTCACTGTGATGGCAGGAAGAGTCTTTATTTAGAAAGGTGATTTAGAACTCCAGGAAAATCTCGCCCCCTACCGAAAGGCCTTGTGAAGAAAAAAATCCCTTTGTAAATTATAAATGAAAACAAAGCTTAATAACTGGAGATCTTCTTAGTTTTCTACCCAGTGGGATCAAAGAGGGTATCCAAGAGATGTGAGTCACAAACAGTCAGTGTTCCTGGGGAAGTTACACCACGGGCCCTGTGATAACTCTGGCGTGTTCCAGCTAGTGTCAGCTAGATGAACCTTCTGTCCAGAAATGATCCCTCTCTTTTTTTTTATAAAAAGAAAGATAAAATTCCAGAGGAAGGTGAAAGGACAAGAAGAATAAAAATACTCCTTAGTTTAAAAGGGTGATTCCTTCTAATGCAGGTCATTTTGTCCCTCGTGCAAGGATACTTTGGAGGAGAAAATGTACAATGGATCCCTCATGTCATGCAGCTTTGTACTCTTACTGCTAAGACCTCTCACCTGATTTGTTTAGTCCTGCTTCACTCTTTGGGGACTAAATCTGGTCCTAGAGATAGGGACTCCAAAAATCCTACTCAAAGCCTATCGGCTCATCATCATTCATCATTTAGTGCTTACCTTTCACTGAATTTGTACCCTGGTTCTAGCAATCAGACTTTTATTCTTTATGACTAAGATCACAGTTTATATTGTAGTTCTTGTGAAAATATCAGTGTCTCATTCTTCAACGCTTTAAAACTATCATTTGGTCCCTTGAATATATTGCAGCGTCTCCAGAGATGGGCTGGAACATACTGTCGCAAATTCTGGGTACTAGTTTTATCCTGAATTTCAGAAGCTTTGGTATAGATTCTATTGGTGATCCTTCCTGATGCCAATTATCTTTCCACTTGGTTCTCTGACTGCCTGTGCTTTCACATCCATGATGTCGTCTTCCACTAGAATCTGCTCCTAGTCTCCAGATCATAGTTATGTGACCACAAGGCAAGTTTTTAAATCTCTTTGAGATTCAGTGTCTGCAAACATAAAATGAGCAAAGTGAACAACAAGATTCCTAATATTGTTATGACCTCTTCCAACTCGAGGTATGTAGAGAGAGCATCCTTGTAGCTGTTGCTAAAAGGGCATGTTTCAGAGTTCAATATTGCTATATTGCTATTCAGACCCAAACTGATATTACTCAAAGCTATAAGTGCATTAGTTTTATATTGCTGTATAACAAGTCAAAAATTTACCTTATTAAAATAATATACAATTTTCTGTTGGTTAGAAGTCTGGGCACAGCTTCTGGGTCATTTCTCACAAGACTGCAATATAAGTATAGGATGAGACTGCAATATCATCTGAGTCTTGAGGTCTTCTTCCACAGACACTGGCTGATGGCAGAATTCAGTTCCTTGCAGTTGGAGGACTGAGGACCTCAGCTCCAAAATGTTTCCCACTGTTCCTTGCCGTGTGGCCCTATCCACAACTGGTGGCAATTTACTTCTTCAAGGGCAACAGATGAGCACATCTGCTGCTCCTTCCATTTCTGACCTATAGATATTCTTAAAAAAGGCTCACTTGCTTGAATCAGGCCCAACCATGATAAGCTGCTTTTCTTTATTTTTTTCTCATTCACTTGTTTATTTTCAGATGTACATCATAATATATTTTGAATTCTGTGTAGATTACATCATGGTCACCACCCAAAAACTAATTATAGTCCATCCCCTCACATGTGAGCTTAATCACTCCTTTTGCCCTCCCCCCTTACCCCTTCCCCTCTGGTAACCACCAATCCAATCTCCAATGCAAACTGGTGCAACCACTATGGAAAGCAGTATGGAGTACCCTCAGAAAATTAAGGATAGATCTCCCATATGATCCAGCTATCCCACTGCTGGGTATTTATCCAAAGAACTTGAAAACACAAAGGCATAAAGATGCTTGCACCCCTATGCTCATTGCCGCATTATACACAATAGCCAAGACTTGGAAGCAACCTAGGTGCCCATCAAAGGATGAATGGATAAAGAAGATGTGGTATTTATGCATGATAGACTACTATTCAGCCATAAGAAATGATGAAATCCGGCCATTTGGGACAACATGGATACAACTTGAGCATATTATGCTGAGTGAAATAAGTCAGACGGAGAAAGTCAAATACCATATGATCTCACTCATAAGTAGAAGATAAAAACAACTATAAGCTCCTTTTCAATAAGACAAAATCAACTGATCTGGGACATTAATTACATTTGCAAAATCCCTTCACCTTTGCTATATCACACGATGTAATCAAGGGAGACAGATTCCATAATATTCACAGGTCCGGCCCACACTCAAAGGGTGGTATGTGCATCA